>NW_008343017.1:145535-172794 GCF_000622305.1 Nannospalax galili
GGGGAGGGGAAAGGAGGAGAGAGAAGGAGGGGAGGAAACTTCCTGGATAATGCTAATGCTTTGTTATGTGGTTCAATGTTCTGAATGCTAATGCTTTATTGAGTGGTTTAATCCCAGGCCCAGAGTGAGGAGTGAGGCAGGAAAACCTGGCAACTGCTGTATTGTTGAACATGCCCCTCCCTGATGAAGAGCCATAGCTGGATGAGCACTGCTGTACAGCAAACTACGCTGCAGAGCGGACCATCAAAGAGAGAGGCAGAATGGGAATTTATCTTTTGGCCCTCCTCCCATCTTCTGTATCCAATTTGTTAAAGTTCTGCCCGTGGGAAGTAACTCCCTATTACTTCTGGGTTGTGTAACCTGACCCTTTGGGTATCCCCCAAGGAAATCAGACACCGCTTCTTGTGAGAACAGGGCTACCCTGACAGTGCAGTGGCAGCTCAGGGCTTGGAAGACAGACAAGTGAGGGAGACTGTGGAGAGCCTGCAGACGTGCCTTCTAAGCAGTCATTTCCTTAGCACTAAATGAATCTCTCTTGTTCCCGGAGATTCCTGAAGATTTTAACAATGAAAAAGCCTCCAAGTCATCTACAAACAAACAGACAAGCAGATTCTTACCTGCCAGCTTCTTAATGTTTACTTGGAATGGTGCATAAAATAATATCTGAAATAAAATGTTACTTGGAATCCTTAGCATTAAAATAACCAGTGGTTTAGATTTAGACTGTAAGTTTTCAAGCATTATCTTATGTACTTAATTTTAAATATTATAGTCATTGCTATTGCATTTTGTAAACAGGTGTATGTGTGACTGGCTTCAGTAGGAAACACGGTAGTACAAACCTGAGTCCTAAATCATGTGGCGACATGTGTTGTGGGGACCTAAAGGCCCCACTTTGCATTGGTCCGAAAGGAAGTTACTGGGGGCGCGGTCTGGCTTGCTTTGAAAGTCTGAAGAATACTTCTGCACTGCGGAGGAGTGCGTGATCAGTGCGTGACCATCCTTAAGATACACCCTGGGGGTGGGGGGTGTTCCAGGTGCCTTTATAAGCTTTGTAACACCTGCAATAAATGAGCCCCTGCTTGACTAGACTCCCCATTGTGTCTGAGTGTCCCCAAGTAATGGGGGCAGTGTGGGCTGGCGAACAGCATGCTTACTCATCCCCAATCCTCACCTCCCCGGGAGTCGCTGGTTCGAAACCCCGGCAATGTGTCCTTGTCTTTCTGTGTAGTCCGGAAGAGGGGATTCTTACTTTTTAGTTCTCTCAGGTGTTCTGGGAATCCTGGTAGCAGACCTTGAAGGAGTAGAAAATCTCCAACCACACTAACTTCACCAGGGCAGCGGTGTTTCAGTGCAGTAAAACACACAGTGCTGCCTGCGCTGGTGGTGTCAGGATTCAGTGCGGAACCCAGCACTGAGGCTGAGAGGCTGTTTGAAGGGCACTGGTTACTGCCGTGACCTTGTCTTCTCAGACCAACTCCCAGTGTCCTTGTCTGTTGTGATAAAGGACATGCTTCTGGCTCACGGTCCCTATGAGTTCTTTCCCTATGACCATGCAACCTGCTCTCTTCAGGAGTATTCTGAATATCCAATGCCATAATAATCCTCATACAGCAGAAAGAATCCACACACCAAGAACATTTGGGAATACATGTGGGGTCCTGTACTTCCTTTGTGTGCTGTGTGACGTTCAACCGAAACACTGAGTAACTGTTGTATGAAATCCCTTCTAGATAAAACATCATTTTTACAATAGCTTTATTGATGTATAATTGATAAATGAAAAATGGCATGCCTTTAGTTTGTACAATTTGATGCTACCACAGCTTTTCAACACATACATGACAGACACAATCACAGGTGAAATTTTAGAGGTAATAGATGCCTATCATGATCTCACATAGCCCAGACTGACTTAGATACTGATATGGAACAGAGGATGACCTTGACCTTCACCTCCCAAGTACTGGGATTACAGGCATGCACCCCCATGCCCAGTTTTATGCAGTGCAGAGTTTAGGGCATCAGGCTTGCTAGCCAAACACTCTGCCAATTGAGCTACAACTCCAGATCTAACAGCTATTTTATAACCACAACAAAAGACAAAAATGACAAAGAAAATTTATAGAGAGCAGTCGTAAAATGTACAGATCTCCTATTCAGGGTTAAAGTTGTAAGAGACCTTTGGTTCCCATTTAGGAAGCATATTTCAGGTCCCTGAATTTCTTCATATGAGAAGTGCATCGTTAGACATTATTCATTCCTGATATTCCCAAGATAGCTTTTTTAGGGAAAATTGTAGGATGGCTAGTGGATCGTTATGGAATTTGGATCTTAGTTCCCATACTCCGTGTGCCACCATCTAGCTATGCGAGTCTAAGCAAGTCATTTAAATTCTTTCCCTACAAGATTTCAGGCATGTAAGTTAAATATAGTAGCGGCTCCAACTTTTTTACTGCTACATTCTGAAACCAAAACACCAGCATCGTTATTTGGATTCAGCCTTTATTATCTTACACTTACATCTTACACTGGTTAAGTCTACCCCGCTCCCAAATGTGCCCCATGTATGTCCTTAGTCAATCATTAAAACTATATCTACAGCACCATTTACCTATGTCGTGTCTCCTACTATGAAAATCTTGTTGTGAGATTCCTTTAATGGTGTCTCGTTGTTTGTAGAATGAAGAGTGGACTGCTTAGCTTGGTCTCCAGGGCCTCCTGACCTTGTCCCTACCCACCCTCATTTATCATCACGCTTCGCTCACCTTTACCCTCTGAGGACTTTAACATTCTTTCCATTTCTCCACCTCAGAGCTTTTGTGTGTGTTGTTGCTTCCTCCATCTGGAGTGCACTCATCCGCCTGACCCCAATTCACATCCTTTTTGCCTGTCACTCACTGACCTCTTCCTTTCTTCAACTCCGGGGACGCTGTCTCCGAACTCTACTTGCTTCGCTTGACCACACCCGTTACATCACTTCATGAATGTCTATACTTTTATTCCCCAGAACTTCTTGGTATTTCTAAGCTTATATGCCTTTGCTGATGAATGTCTTTTTCTCCTCACTAGAATGTATGTTGCTTAAAGCCAAGGACTATATCTGCTTTGTTCATTATTTTCTTCCTAGGGCTTTGTACAATGCCAATTACTCCAGCAAACATATGCTGGCAGAATCAAAGGAACGATGGGCGATGACTAGTGATGACAGGAGGAATAGCAAGCTTCGCAGCCTCGTTGGGTCCACTTTGCAGTCTCTAGTCTCCATTCTTTTCTTCGCTTCCTGGTTCCTCTGTGTCCCTTGCATTCTGGTCACCTAAAGCAACACAGTATTATTAAGATGCTGCTATATTTAGTACTTCTATTCTGGCCTAACTAAAAAAAATGGGCTTTTAAGTTACATCAATTTGTTATTATGAAAATGATTCTTGTGAAGCCAGGCATGGTAGCGCACACCTTTAATCCCAGGACTCAGGAGGCAGAGACAAGCAGATCTCTGTGAGATCGAGGCCAGCCTGGTCTACATAGTGAGTTCCAGGCCAGTTGAGGCTACAGGGAGGCTCTGCTCAAAAACCAACCAACAACAAACAAAAAAGTAGTAGATAACAGCATTAAATTTTTAGTTTTGTATAAAGGAAGAATTTTATGATAAATACATAAGGCAGAAAAGGAAATTGGCTCATGAAGTCTCTCTCACTAGAAGTGTTTAAGCCCAAGGCTGGACAACAACTTTGAGATGGTGGGATTCCATAGCATCTAAGTCTGTTTGCCCCTCCAACATTCCTCTTGTGGGGTAACACGCCTGTAAACTACCATCCCATAACCCAAGAACTAGAGAGGTAGAGACCAAAGACAATCAATATCATAAATACTTAAATAAATAGGAGTCTTTTGCTCCTAAATTCTGTGATGGGCTTAGGCAGAACTGAGAGGTAGTCTCTCTCTGGACAGGCAGAAACCAGCAGACACACAACATCCCAGAAGACCCCCACCCCCACACTTTTTCTCTTCCACTATGCATTCATTACTTTCCTGTTGCTGTGATCAAACACTATGACCAAAGGCAACTAATAGAAGAAAGCTTGTTTGGGCTTTGGGTTTCAGAGGATAAGAGTTCACTAGAGAGGCAAGACCACAAGCCCCAGGCATGCATTAGGAGCCCAGTGTTTAGAGATCACATCTTCAGCTGCAAACATGAAGTGAACAGGAAGTAGGGTGAGGTTCTGAATTCTCAAAACCAGCCTTCAGTGACACACTTCCTCCAGCCAGACTCCACCTCCTAAAGATTCCATGACTCCAAAACACCACCACCAACTGGGGACCAAGTGTTCAAATACTTGAGCCTATGGAGGCCATTTCTCGTTTAAAGCACTACATTATTTAAAAGAAAATTTTTATTGTCATGTGTTCATTGTGCATAGTGATGATTCTCAAAAAGACACTTCATTCAATGTATCATGCATTTGGACCATATTAACACTATAACCACTGCTTCCTCTCCCTGCCATCTCTACAAGTCCTCTTCCTTTTCCCAGATAGCCACACCTCTACTTTCATGTCATATATATGTGAACATGTATGTGTTATATATGTCATATATAAAATCCAAGATTCGCGTATGAGAGCACATGGAATACTTGTCTTTCTCAGAGTGAGCGTACAGAGTAGGTGGAAATCTTTGCTATCTATATACCACACAGAGGATTAATACCTAGAATACATAAATAACCCAGAAAGTAGAGCACTAAAACTCCAAACAATCCAATCTCTTTTATCTTTAAAAAAAATTTATTGAACTTTTGTACATTTCATAGCACCATTCTTAATCAAATTTAGACCCCTCCCCATCCATGGCCCCCGTCTGCTCCACACACTGGACCTCACGTATTCTACCGTACATGTTAAGTCCTATCCCATCAAGGATTGGTACCCAGATGTCCTTCAGTGCAAATTCATCCACTGGATTCTAGTCAGCCTACCTAGAGATTGTTGGTAAGGCCTACTCTCCCTCACCTAGTAGTAATCAGTCTCCAATAGTTATGTGACTAGGGTCAACTCACTACTTACTTCCCTTGCTCCACCCTGGGCCCTTGTCTGATTGAGTTGGCATGGGTCCTGTGCTTGATGCTGCCATACCCACAAGTTCACATGTGTAAGCTTCCAGTAACCTGAATTGGACTTAAAACCCCCTTAGTGGGAGTGAACTCATAGGTGGCACTGTAGACACAGCCAAATACACATGGCTGGAGAGGCCATAGATCCATAGATCCTAGAGAAAACCCTCTATCTCTATCATATCTCCGGGCAAATGAAATTTCTTACCATATATGGATCCTTGTATTTACAGACAAGTATAGCATACACCACTCATCAAAGAAGCTTCTTATTGCAATAGATGGAAGCTACTGCAGAATCCCTTTTATCTTTTTAAATAAAGGGTGCATGTGCATCCAGAGACCTTTGGCTCTGTTTGCTAAGATCTTGGCTCCACCTAGTGGCACTGTGTGATGTTTTGCATATAATAAATTTGAAGTTGGATTTCGAGGGGTGGGGGTGGTGGCAACTTCCTATTGTTGGAATAGGGTTCTTGCTCCTTGATTCATCTACCTTGTTTTGTTTTGAAAAGGGAGATCTAGCTGATTTATGTTGGTGATACCATTCCAATTTGGACCTTTAGGAAGTCTGACCGCATGGTGCCTATACTAACTCACACGGTATTGGCAAAGTCATCCCTTCTACCTCCTGCTCCCGACATTGTGTACCATGGAACTCAAGAGCTTCCCAGAGGTATCTTGGGATGACTACAGGGTATGAATTAAGGAAGGCTGAGCTGTCAGGGCTCTACCTCTCTCTTCCCTCCCTAGCTGCTTGAAATTCTTCACCATTGTGTCTATACTGCTTTTCCTCCTTTATGTGCTAGATTTTCATCCAAGATTTTGTGTAAAGAACAGGGTATGCCACTAGAAATAATATAAAAACCTCTGATCTTTTCATTTCCTCTCATTTGTGAGTAAAGACTAATAGTTCATTGACTGGATGCTAGAACCATAACTCATGCCCCCCTGATGGCTGCCCTAGGGCTGTATCTATAGTTTGAAAAAGAGGCTAGTCTTCACCCACAGGCACCTGAGAGTTCATTCTAAAAGTTTTCAGCCTCTTTTCTACTTTGTATGTGGAGAAATATAGCTGTAGTAATTCTAGAAATTATATTTTGAATTTCTGTTTCATTCTTGTAAGACAGTGTTATAAACAGGACCACTGAACACTGGTGAAAGCAAGTGTCTTAGTTCTATGGGCTGGGAAGTCCAAGATCATCGTGTCAAAGAGTTAATAAAGGCACCCTTTCTAGTTTGTAGGCAACTGCCTCCTTGTAGTAGTCTCGCATGGTCAAGAGAGATCATCTCCTGTGTCTCCTCAAGGACAGTGTGATGGTTAATTTGTCAACTTGATTGAATTTAGAATCACCATGAAAACATACCCGAGTGTGTCTTTGACGGTGTTTCTAGAAAGGTTCATTAAAGAAGGAAAATCTACCCTGAATATAGGTAGCTCCAACTTGAGGGCTGGGTTCCCAGACAGAACAAAAGGAGAATGTCAGCTGAACACCAGCACTCTTCTGTCTTTGCGTCTTGCCTGCAGACACAATGTGACCAGCCATCTCATGCCCCTGTCATCATGCCTTCCCTGGGATCTTGGACTGTACCCTGAAACTGTGAACTAAAAATCAACCCTTCCTTAAGTTACTTTTGTCAGGCATTTTGTCATAGTGATGAGAAAATGAACTAATACAGCCACTAATTTCAAGGGCTCTACCTTGATGACCTAATTAATTGCCTTCTAAATAACCCCTCACCTCCAAATATCATCACATCGGAGGTCAAGACAACAATGCATGAATGAGGGGAACACAAACATTTAATCCATGACAATAAGTGATTTGTTAAAACTATACATCTTGTCTATTGATTGCCAATTAAAAAAAAAAGCACCAGTTTTCTCTTTTCTCCCATCATCTATTCTAAGTTTAGGATTCTGTGGCTAAGATGGTAATATCACAGGCATACATCAAGGGTAAACACTGAAGGGAAATTAATATTTGGCTATTGTTTGGTGTCTGCAGCTCAAAGATAACTTTTCAGAATCTGACTCAGCTAGGAGTGGTGGTGCACGCCTTTAATCTCAGTACTGGGGAAGCAGAGGCAGGTAGATCTTTTTGAGATTGAGGTCAGCCTAGTCTACATATTGAGTTCCAGGCTAGCTTGGGTTACAAGGAGACACTGTACCAAATAAATAAATAAATAAATAAATAAATAAATAAATAAATAAATAAATAAACTCAACAGTTTTCCTTATTGGTGTGATACCTGGAAGATTGTCCAGGCTCCACAGGATAGGGATAGGCTCACACCCAACAGCACTTAGAAACACAGATTAGACTCAAAGGCCTTTAAAAAAAATAGAGGACATGAAGTTGAGGGGATAGTAGGGAGGGGGTTTAGAGGGGGAGAGAGTCAGAATATAATCAACATACATTGTGTGAAATTCACAAATCAATAAAATATTTTTAAAAGAACCTGATTCAAGTGAAACATAAGCAAAGTCAGATATTAATTCAGCTGATTCCATTAAATAATTGTGTTCCTTGATCACATATCTCTCCACTGGAATGTAAGTGCCTTGAGTCAGAGACTATGTCCATCCTGTTTATTATTGCATCCCAATGTCTCGCTTATTGTTGGTATAGAGCATGCCCTTGCAAATAATGATTTGCGTGAGGATTACAGATGCATGCTACTGCATCCAGCTTTGTGTAGGGGTTCCACAGATCAGAAATCGGGTAGTCAAACTTGCATGAAGTGCTTGTGCCCACTGTCACCTCCTCAGCCCTCTTTAGACTGTTTTAAGTTTAAGATCATGTCTGAAAATGGGCCTAATTTTACTTCTTCCTTTCTTATTTGTATTGACATTCTCTTTCTCTTGCCTTAGTGCTTCAGCTGAGACTTAAGCACTGTATTAAGAGTGGAGAAGTGACGGTCTTGTCTCATTCCTAGTTTTTGAGGGAGCGGTTTCAGTTCCTCTCACTTAGTATGATGCTGCCAATAGATTTGCTGTATCTAGCCTTAATTATGTTGAAGTATTTGCTTTCTACTTCTAGTATATTCAGGGATTTTATCACGAAGGGATGTTGAACTTTGTCAAAGGTATTCCTATTGAGATGAACATATGATTTCTGTCCCTAAGTATATTTATGTGTTGTATTGAGTTTATTGATTTATGTATGTTGAACAATTCTTGCATCTGTGGAATGAAATCAACTTAATCACGACGTATTATTTTTGTATTGTGCTGTAGGATTTGGTTTGTGAGTATTTTATCGAGAATTTTGCATCTAGGTTCATCAGGAAAATTAGTCTGCAGTTTTCTTTTTTGCTATGTCCTTACGATATCTAATTTTATTAATTTGGGCCTTCTCTGTTTTCTCTTTTTGGTTACTTTGGCTCTAGATTTGTCAATCTAGTTTATCTTTTCAATGAACCAACTTTTTATTTGATCTTATGTTTCGTTCTTTTGATTTCCATTTCATTAACTTCTGCCCTGATCTTTGTTTTTTCTTGTTGTCTAGGGCTTTGGGGTTTAGCTTGTTCTTACTTTTATAAGACCTTGTGGTACCTTATTAAGCTATATGCCTTAGATCTCTCTGATTTTTAATGTAACCATTCATAAATTTTTCTCTTAGAGTTACTGCTGCCATATCCCAAATGTTCTGGCAAACTGGGATTTTATTTTCATTTGATTCTAGGAATTTTTTTAGTGTCCTTATTTCTTCAGTGACAGACTGGTGAGCCAAGTGTTTTATTCAATCTTCATGAACTTACATAGTTCTGTAGTTTATTTTACTACTGATTTCCAATTTCACTTCACTATAATCTGATAACATACAAGAAATTATTTAGATTGTTTTTGGATTTGTTAAGACTTGCTGGGGTTGGAGAGATGACTCAGTGGTTAACTTGAAGAGGACCTGAGTTCAGTTCCCAGCACCCACCGTCTGGTGGCTCAAAAGTGACTTTAACTCCAATTCCAGAGGGATAATATGTCTCTGGCCTCTGTGGGTATAGGCACACATGTGCACATACCTACACACTCACTCACACACACACACACATGATTAAAAGTAGTAAATCTAAAAATTATTTTTAAAAAGACTTGCTTTATGACCTGAAATGTGATCTATTTTAGAAAAACATCCATGGACTCTGAGGGGAATTTGTGTTCACAGATGTTGGAAGGAATTTTCTGTACATGTATGTACACTATGGTGCAGATATACTAAAAAATTTCCTTATTGCATACATGCATAAAATATATGTATATATAATATATACTATTAATAAATCATAATAAAATATGTACTGCTCTTTCCAATCTCTCCTGAATAATTTCAGCTTGAAATCTTTATAGCAAGAGCAGTCACACTGATTTGTTTGCATCTTCTGGTTGCTTCCATTCTTCCATTCTCAATCTGTGAATGTCTTTTCCAGTGAGGTCCATTTCTGGGACACAACATGGTAGGATCTTGCTTTTAACCCAGTCATCTGCTCTGTGTCTTTTACCTGGAGAATTAAGACCATTTATATTTAAGGCTATTATTTAGAGAGGATACTGATTGCTGTAATTTTGTTGGCTGGTTTTCTGGTTGATTATTGTTTGTTCTTTCTCGCCTATTCATATTAAGGATCTGCTGGTGTGCTGTATTTAGCATGATAGATTTGTTCCTTATCTATCCTTTGTTCGTCAGCTCCTGTCATGACACCTCTCTTTCCTCTGCTCTTGTGATCACAACTGCCTTTCTTCCTTCTCTGTGTTTAAGATTCCTTGAAGTATATTCTGTAATGTCGGCTTGGTGGTCATGAATTGCTTTAGTTTGCTCTTGTCTTAAGATGTCTTTATTTCTTTATTAAAGAATAACTCTGCTGAACATGGCATCCCTTTAAGGGATTGAAATAAATTATTCCATGCTTTCCTGTCACTTAAAGCTTCTACCAAGAGGTTTAATGTTATTCTGATGGATTTGATTTTCTCAGTTAACATTTTTCACTTACAGCTTCTTTTTGGTCTGGGAGAGGGGCTTTTAAAGACAGCTTCTCATTGTGTAGCCCACACTGGCCTCAAACTAGTAGCAATCCTCCTGCCTCAGTTCCCCAAGTACTGTCATTACAAGCATACACCACTATGCCTGGTTTTTCTCATAACTCTTAATACTGTTGTTTGTTTTGTACTTCTGATTTTTTCATCATGATATGTTTGGGGTTTCTAAATATCTCTTGTGCTTAAATGTTTATATCCTCCCCTAGATTTGGTACAATTTCTGCTCTAACTTCATTGGATAGATTTTTTTGTGGATTTAGATTTATCTCAGTTCCTTCTTCTATCCCATGGGCTCTGGCGTTTGATCATTTGATCCTATCCCGGACTTCTTAGATGTTACACTCACACTCGTGGTTTCTCTTTGTTGATGTCTGAATGCGATATTTCAATGGCCTTGTCTTCCAGCCCTGTTATTCTGGGTTATGTTTGTTCCAGGATGTTGTCGCTTCTTCCAGGGGTGTTTCTGTTTGATTCTTTGAGCTTTTCCTATCATTTCTATTTGTTTTATTTTAAGCTTCGGTTTCTTTGCTGACTTTCTCATCTGTGTTGACGACTGTCTGAACTATTTTGCTAACTTTCTTCTCCAGATCCCGAGCTGATTTTCTTCTTTCATTCTTCTTTGTATCTATATCCTCTTTGAAGTCACTGACTACCTTAAGAAGTCAATTTTTTAATTCCTCTTTGAAATTTTGTCTATTTCTGTATCTTTGGATTGATAATGAAAGAGTTGTGATCTTCCAAGACGAGTCATGTTGCCTTAATTTTCGTGTTTCTTATGTTTCCATGCTGTGATTTGCTCATCTGTTGGGTTTGTTTGGGGATCTTGTGAGTAGCTTCCACTGAGGGCTCAATCTCCAGTACCTCAGAAAGAGGAGGAAATTGACCATCATGACAGCAACAACAGAACCAAACCAGATACAGAAGCGTACAGTAACAAATTAAAGCCAACCACAATACCACTGATGACAATAGAAAAGAAGATGGGAAAAATAATGTGTAGTGAAGACCATGAGGATAAGCATTGTTGAGGGTAAAAGTAGAACAACAGCTAAATGAAAAGGTTATGAGTCATGGCCAAGGGAAGCAGAAAGAAGACTCCAGGTCAAACAAAACGAGAAACTAGCAGAAGACAGAAGAATGTTAGGAAGAGGGAGAAAAAAAGAGTAGGGCAAATGATATGTAAGCCAAGAACACCGCACTTCTCTCACAGTTTTGTGCAGGATCTGTATTTCAGTGTGGATTTACGGCTGTGCCATAAATGTGAGGCACCCACTCGTCTGTAAATAAACTACTACCCTATGCTCTGTTCAAATAAAATTTTAAAATTCAAAATAAAAACCCATAAGCAAAATTATATAAACATAAGAAGGGAAATAAAAATCTGTAAGCATCTTTTTAAAAAAGGAAATAAAATAATTGTAAGAGTAAAATAAGAAGAAAAAACTAGGCAAATGCCCCTCACACACAAAGGGAAATAATAAACAGTGTATTGAAACACTGTTGTACAGTATTGGAGCTTTCCAGATGCAAAGTGTGCAGCTGAAGTTGGGGACTCTTCTGTTTTGTCTGTTCAAACTGGTGCCCAAGCTCAGTCAAAGGTTAGTTGCCCAACTATGCTACAATAACCTTTGGGATGTCTCTTCTTTACAAAATAGGAATCATTTCATACCACCTTCAAGTTTTCTGGCCAGGTAGGTGCTCACCCATTCCAGGAACTCTTCCGTTTGTCCATCTTTGGGTGGATACTGTCTAAACCTAGGTTTTACTCTTCAGTGCACTAGGGTACAGAGGAGGTAAGTAGATCACCAAGATCTGTTACAGAATGACTGGACTCAGTGCTTTCTGCTCAGTATTAAACACTGCCAGAGGGAGGAGGCTTCAGGGAGTGTCCGCGCAACCTTAGTTTTAGTCTCAGACTTATGAGTAGAAAACAGCATGGCAGAGATGAAGTTGTGAGTTCAAGCAGCCCACTGCACTCTGGCTTGGAGCTGTCAGTCTATGAGGTTACCCTGTCCCGCATCAAAGAGTGCAAGATATTGACCTCAGAGCCCTTCTCTACTTGAGCCTCCTACCACCTAAGCCTCTTAGCACTTTTGCCTTCAGCCCAATCCCAATCCATGACTGTCCTGTATAGCTGTATAGCTTTCTCTTACCCAAGTGCTGTGGTGGATTCAATCCAGGATCTTGGGCTTGTGATTGTTCATTTTTCTCAGATCCCCAGGGCAGCTCAGACTTAACCAATAGGCTACCTCCTGGCCATAGCCCCCTTGGTCTTGGAGAATGATAGAATGGACTTCCTTCTCCTTACTGATTTATCACACAGGGGGAATCTCTGTCTCAACAAACTCCTGACTGGGTGTGAGACTTGAGAGAACTACAGGTTTCTCCTGTCAGCAGGAAGGCCAGTCTCTTTTTCCTGGGGCTCCCTAGCTTACCTTGTGGATCAGGCTTCTACTACCTGTCCAACCCTGTTAGCCACGTTGCTGAAAACGTGCTGCTGGCTCTTATTTGATCTGTTGCCCTTCTCCTCCTTGCCACAGTTCTGCTGTCCTGTCACCCCCTTTGTGGTTTCTGATGCTATTGCATGCTCTCTTTATATAGTGTCTATTTCTTATTTTGATTATTCTTTTTTAAATGTTTTTATTGGGCTTTTGTACATTTCATATAATAGATCTTAATCAAATTTAGACCCCCCTCCCCCAACTACGCCCCCCCATTTCCCCAACCAGATTTCATGCATTCTGTCATATATGTTAAGTCCTATCCAGTCAAGCATTTGTACCCCGATGTCCCTCAGTGCAAGTTCATCCACTGGTGTCTAGTCAATCTATCTAGAGTCACTCCCTTAAAGATCAACTCTCCCTCATCTGGCAGTGATCAGCTGTCAATAGCTCCTCAGCTATTGTAAGGACCTGCTACCCATTTTGTCGGTTCTATGCTGTGCTGCATTTTTGTCTGATTGAGTCAGCATGGGTCTTGGGCATATAGTCACTGTCTTCACTGTTCTTATTCACTGCATCTCACATACAAGCAGCTCATAACCTGTCATCTTACCCCATAATTTATAATGTCTTTTAAAGCCAGGTGTTGCTTGTTTTACCAAGGATTGCACTGCCCATTTGCAGTCCCCGTTGTGTCATGCTAACATTGGGGATGCTTTCCTTCATTCTATTCATGTTAAAAAATAAAGGTCATTGACATTTTGACAGGGATTGGTAGGTCACATAGGGTAGTATCAACAATTTGAAAATATTAATTATTGTAACTCCCAAACATGGGCTGTCTCCGTGTGTGTGTGTGTGTGTGTGTGTGTGTGTATGTTCTCTTCAATTTCAATTTTCATGGTTTCACTGCTGAATTTTTTCACCTCCCTTGGTTATGTTGATTCTGATATTTGTATGTTTTTTTAAGATCTTACTGTAAACAGAATTGCTGTCTTGATTTCTTTTTTTTAGCTAGTTCACTATTGGCATATACAAATGCTATGATATTTTATATTAATTTTGTATCATACAACTTTACAACTTCATCATTATAATTGCTTTGGTGGCTATAGGTTTTTTCTCTATAGAAGACTGCGCTGTCTACAGCAGAAACTGTTGGCTTCCTCTTTTCCAGTCTAAATACCTTTAATTACTCATCTTACTAACTGCTGTGCTACTTCCAGCACTGTGCCGAGTGGAAGTAGTGAAAGTGTGCATCCTTGTTTCAGACCTTGAAGAGACATTTGCACTGTTGCGACTTTTGTAGTACTGTGGAGTTAAGATATGGAATCAATTGTCAAGCAAAATATCAACAAATGAAAATACTGTATATAAGGTGGAATCTTGTTTTGTTTATGAAGCAAAGTTTTGCTACATGTCTTAGACTGGCCTTGAACTTGTAATCCTTCTGCTTGTGCCTCCCAAGTCCTGGAGTTATAGACAAGTGCCACCATGCCCAGCCAAACTGAGATTTTTTCAGCTATATAAAAGGATGAAATCCTGGCACTTGTAATAGCACAGATGAGCCTGTAGGATCTTATGTTAAGTGAGATAAGCCAGGCACAGAGAGACAAGTGCCACATGTTCTCACATGTGGAAACTTAGGAAGTAGATCTCATAGAGGCAGAATAATTGCTACCAGAGTCTGGGAAGGGTGGGGGTGGAGAAAAGATGTTTATGACTACAAGGATTCAGTTTACAAGAAATACTTACAATGTTCTATTGTACAATGGGGCAGCAGGGGCTGATGATAATTGTAATTTTTGAAATAACTACTGTAGTATACTTGGAATGCTCTAAAGAGAAAGAAACGATAGCTATTTGGTATAAAGAATATGTTAATTGTCCTGGCCATTTGACATTACACATTAATATGTAGAAAATATGTACAATTTCCCTGAAAACATGTACAATTATTATGTATCAGAAACCATTGGCTTGTGGCCTAACTTGACCCATGTAGATCTAGCTTATTTTACAATAAGAAGCCAAGTATTTTGGAATTTTTATTTGGTCTGGTAATACCACCAAAACTTCAGAAATCTGTGCCAGTAGGATGCGAAAGTGCCCCATATCCACTATCAGGATAAAAATTTCAGTGGTCCTTTTAGGGGTCAATTCCTTTTCAAATTTAGTTATACTGTAGAAAGAGAGTGTGAGGAACAGAGAGAGGCACAGAGTAACAGAAAGAGAGAGAGGAGAGGGGAGAGGGGAGGGAGGGAGGCAGAGAGAGGGGAGGAGGGAGGGAGGGAGAGGGGAGAGGGGAGACAGGAGATGGGAGAGGGGAAAGGGGAGGGAGAGGTGAGGGAGGGAGGGAGAGAGAGAGACTGAGATACAGAGACAGAGACAGAGTTAGAGAAAGGAGAATTTTCTAATGCTCATATCAATTCTTAACTGATATGTTTCAAAGTTGTACCTGTGCCAATGTGGTCCCCTTCTTAGTAATTTGCCTTAGATAGCTTTCCGTGAATACTATATACTATAGAATCTAGAGTTTCTTAAAGCCAATCTTATTCTACAATGTACACAGAAGGGCTAATGCTGGGATGTTTCCATACCTGACAAATGGCTGCTACCACTGGATATGAATCTTTTGACTAGTTTCAAGATGATCATCACACTTGATGCTTTGCAGTCACAAGACAAATGAGCTCAGGTGCTCACATTGCATCCAGAGCCTTCAAAATATGTTTTGTCTGCTTCAACACCTTGGGTTGTGTAAGGGCTTAACTTCCGCACTGGTATCGAGAGGTCCTGTACTATAATCGGTAGAGGAGGAAGAAAGAGAGACATTGGTGAAAAGACAAGAGAGGAAGAAAGATAGAGAGGAAAGGGAAGATGGGAAGGAGGGAGGGAAAAGAGAGAGAAACATAGAGACAGAGAGAAGGATTTTATAAACAACCAGTTGGTAAGGAAGGAAAATCTGTTCCTAGAGCAGCCTGATAATCTGGAGTTCTCACTGTGTTATCTGATCTCAAGGACCAGAAACAGCTTGTAGTGAAGTATTCATCATCCCATCATTCTTTAAAATAATTATTCAGGGCTGGAGAGATGGCTCAGCGGTTAAGAGCACTGACTGTTCTTGCAGAGGACCCAGATTCGAATCCCAGAACCCACATAGCAGTTAACTCCAGTTAGGGAGCTCTGATGCCTTCTTCTGACTTCCGTGGGCTTTGCACGACACAGGTGGCACCCACATGCATGCAGGCAATACATTCATACACATAAAATAAAAACAATAAATAAAATATTTTAAAAATAAAAAATAAAAGCATTATTCATAACTAAGTCTCAGTGTCATAGGCAAAGTAAAAGCTATAATATCTTCCTTTCAGGGATGTTATGTGAATTAAAGCTCATAATGTTTGTGGAATATTGTACAAGGACTCTGAGTATTTTGTGGTCTAAAATATGTTCTCAAAAATAGTCTAGCTTGTGGCTGGGGAAATGGCCTCAGTGTGTAAGGCACTTGCCAAGCAAGTATGAGTAGTGAAAGTTGAATGAGTGTCCTGTACCCACATAGATACCAGGTGGATGTGGTGGCCTTCCTATAATCCCAGCACAGAGAGGTAAAAGCTAGCTAGCTAGCTAGCTAGACTAACAGAATCTGTTAGCTCTAGGTTCAAGTGAGAGACTTCACTTCAATATGGAAGGTGGAGAGGATCTAGGAAGGCAGCTGACACCAACCTCTGGCCTCCACATGCACATGGGCCCACACACATGCAATCGCACACATACCATACACATATACATATGCAAAAACAAGCAAACAAAAATACACTAGCTTGTGCCTGTGTAGATTATGGATATAAATAACTTTAAACTTCAGTAGTTGGGAGTGGCTGAGCAGAGTGCTGAGAAGTCTTTTGATAAGTCTTAGGACCATAGGACCAAGGTCTGTGATTACAATATACAACATATGAAACACTATACTGTGCATCAGAGGGCTCAGTGGTAACATGGGTGCAATGTATTTCCCACTTAGAATCTGGATAGGTTAATGTTTCACATTAAATAGCTAATGTGAAAATTCAAACTCTTCTGGAGCTGAACTCTTCATGTGAAAGTAAACATGCCTCTAATATTAGCATTGATATACAATCACAGAATTATTTTCAGGTGGACCTGAGATCTTAATGATCATTACAACTGCAGGTGTATTTCTAAAGAGATCTTGAAATTAGTATTTTTCAAATTTTATTTATTATTTTTATTTTATATGTATGTGTGTATTGCCTGCATGTAGATGTAGGTAAGTGCACCCATGTTGTGCAATGCCTCCGGAGGTCAGAAGAGGCCATCGGATCCCCTGGAACTGGAGTTATGGACAGTTGTTAGCTGCCATGTGGGTGCTGGGATTTGAATCCAGGTCTTCTGCAAAAGCAACCAGTGTTCTTAACCGCTGAGCCATCTCTCCAGCCTGAAATTAGTATTTTAAAGACTTTTTTTAACCTTTGAGCATATTCCCCATATGCCTGCTTCCCACTTCTTTCTCCCCCTTCCATCTCTATTAATCTCCTTCATTCCCAAGATATTTGTGATTCACTTTCACATCATGTATGAATGATTTTATATGTGTATACATTTTATAATCTGGGACCCACCAATAAAAGAAAGCATGAAATATCTGTCATTCTGAAACTGAATTCACTTACTGTGATACTCTCCAATTGTACCCATTTTCCTGCAAATCACATAATTTTGCTCTTCTTTAGGGCTGAATAAAAAAACCATGTGCATATATGCCACATTTTCTTTATTCATGCCTCTGCTTGTGGATGCTTAGATTTGTTCTATAACTTAGCTACCATGGGTAATGTTGCAGCAAACATTTGTGCTATGCTGATTTTAGAGTCTTTGGGATAAATACCTGGGAATGGAATAGCTGGATCTCTTATGACAGATTTATTTTTAGGTTTATTAAGAAGAAGCACTTCACATGTGATTTTCATAGTGGTTAGATCAATTTACATTTCCCCTAGTAATGTATAAGGCTCCCCTTTCTCCAGATCCTCATCAGCATTTGTTGTTATTTGTTTTCTTAAAAATTGCCACTCTGATTTTGGTGAGACAGAATCTCATTATAACTGTAATTTGCATTTCTCAGATGTTGAATATTTTCTTGTGTTTATTGGCCATTTTTGCTTCACCCTTTGAAAACTGTTTATTCCGTCAACCCATTTATTGATTAGGTTAATTGATTTCTTGTTATTTAGTATTTTGAATACTTTGTATAGTATAGATATTAACACATTTCCAAATGTGTAGTTAGGAAAAATTTTTCTCCCTTTCTATAGCCTGTCTCTTTTTAAAAAAAAATTATTTATTATTTTTATTTTACGTATATGAGTGTATTGTCTGCATGTGTGTAAATGTACTCATGTTGTGCAATGGCCATGGAGGTCAGAAGAGGGCATCAGTTCCCCTGGAACTGGAGTTATGGACAGTTGTTAAATGCCACATAGGTGCTGGGAATCAGAGCCAGATCATCTGCAAGAACAGTCAGTGCTCTTAAGCGCCGAGTCATCTCTCCAGCCCCTATGTGTTTCTCAACTCGACTATTTCCTTTACTATACAAAATTTTCTAGTTTCGTGAATTCCCGTTTGTCAATTGTTGACATTGTTTCCTGAGTGACTGAGTGCCTGCGCAGAAAGTCCTTGCTTATGCCTATAATCCTGAAGTATTTTCCTTACTTTTTCCTCTAAGAGTTTCAAACTCTCAGGACTTGTATTAAGGTCCTTGATTCATTTGGAGTTGATTTTTGTACAGGGTGAGAGATAGGAATCTAGTTTAATTCTCCTACTTGTAGATCTAACACTTTCTCAGCACCCTGTTGAATAGGCTGTGTTTCTCCAGTGCATGTCTTGAGCATCTTTGTAAAAGATCAAGTGGCTGTAGGTTTATAACTGAGTCTACTCTAGTTCATTGATTCACATGTCTGCTTTTGTTTGTTTGTTTTTGTTTGTTTGTGGGGATTGGTCTTTTTGAGACAGGGTCTCCCTGTAGCCACAGCTAGCCTGGAACTCACTATGTAGACCAGGCTGGCCTCCAGCTCACAGAGATCTGCCTGCCTCTGTCTCTACAGTGCTGAGACCAAAGGAGTATGCCACCATGCCCAGCTACATGTCTGCTTTTGCACAATTACCATGATGTTTTTATTACTATGGCTCTGTGGTATAACCTGAGATCAGGTATAGTGATACCTCTAGCACTGTTCTTTTTGCTAAGGATTATTTTGCCCTCTGGGGTCTTCTGTGCTTCCCTAAAAATTCTAGGATTGTAAGTTTTTCTGTAAAATTTGTAATTTCTTTTTAGACAGAATCTCACCACATAACTTAGGCTGGTCTCAAAAATCACCATTCTCCTGCCTCTGTATATAGAGTGCTAGATTTACAAGCATGTGCTATCTTACCCAACCTACTCAAATTAGTCTTTTGACATGAACTGTACGTAACAACTTTTACTGTTCTGTATAAAGCTCAACTTCATATTGTCTTCCCTTTAGTGGTGTTTTCCTGATGAGAACACCACGACTATATCACAGTTTCAGCCTGTATTGGATGATGATCTAACATGTATTACACCATAGGTGGCAACAGGCCCAGGAAAACATTCGATCATTAGGTGACATTGCGCGTCCCTTATGTTCATGAAGACAGAGCGGTTTTCTGCTTCACATCTCACGTTTTGTACATTCAGTGTCTCAGGGCTGCTCATGTTCCTTCAGCAGCAGTGTCAACACTTGATAGGGCTCCTTCCATTATTGTTGATTGTCCATTAATTATTAGAAGTCAACACAATGTAACCACTGGCAGATTTAGATGAATGAAATTTGGAGTCCATAGGATGAATCATGTAATGCAAATGGTGAGACAAAGGATATGGTTTTAAAACCTAAGTGAGTCCCAAGTCTCAATTTTACCTGTCTTGGAAAGCCTCCTCCAACCTCTTCTTCTAAGAAGTCCTTAGAGCTTGTTTCATCAGAAGCACATTATTTTATGTCTTTAATTCCCTACCTTTGTTGCATATCTTGTTTCCTGCTTCCTTATTTCCCACTCTATAAGCATACGAAAACATGTCTTATTATGCTTAGCACAATACATGGAGCATTCGTTTGGATTTGGTGGGTGAGAATGCAAACAAACATCCATAAACAAAATGTGTGGGCAAATCCATGAGAACATAATATTGTACATCTAAGATCCATCCCCTGGCAAGTTTATGGTCAAATGAAGATGGGGCCCAAGAACTCAACAAACAATGCCTGTAACATGATGTGTGCTTAGAGTCACTGGAAGACTATGGAGAAGAAGAAAAATCACATGGAAAGTCATGCCAAAGTCTCTTAGAATTCAACATTACAGTTCTCTTAGTCCCCATAGAACAAGTACAGCAAATTCAAATCTGTGCATGTGCCCAAAAGGTAATATAAAGTAAGACAGAGGGAGTAGGGCGGCCTACAGAATCCACATTCTATTCCAGGGTCGGGGAACTAGGTACCCTTAGTCAGTTACATCAGGCAGGACTGAACCTTAATCCAGTGCTGTCATTGGGGATAATCCACATTATTTCCTTGGAAAACAAACTATTTTAGTTGTTTTATGTACAATTTCCCATATTTTAAGTGTTGGCAATTAAGGGTTTCCATTGAATAAGTGAGTGTCCCTTATAAGGAGCCTATCTGCCATGCTTCCCATCCCTGAATCCAGAGTCTAGTGTACCATCGCCAGAACTTAACCAAAACTGGTAAATGAAGAGTTGGTGCCTCCAGCTTTTGGGAAAATGGGTGAACCTTTGAGGAAAATCAGAAGTGCGGGGCTCCTGGGAGGAGAGGTGAGTGAGGTAGCAGAGCTTGTGGGAACGCTTTTGAGTTCAGTGTAATGGGCAATGCTATCCTCTAAACAGCATTAGCCAAGGTCAGATTAACAAGTCAACGCTGAAACTGTATCCAAACAAATCTCTTTAATAGTGGGAAGAAAGCAGAGAAGGTGCCAGAGGAAAAAGTCCAGAGGACACCCCAAAGCTGCCCCACCCTGTGCACGGGCGGGCTTCGGGCGCACTTGATAAGGTGAAGGGAAATTGCAAAATTAGAACTGGCAACTTATATAGAGAAGCCCAGTGCAAGGCCGCAGGCCTGAGGCAGGCTGAGAAAGTTGAGGAATTGTGGGGGAAAGAGGATTTGGCAGCCTGACTTCCTGTGGCTGTATCCAAGGCTAATTAGTTTGCAGTGTTCTGTGTGTGCCTGAATGGAAATGATCCCAGTACTGAGAGGCACAGGGGTGAGGAAATTAAAAACACATGCAGAAAGAAAGAAGGGGAAGGGCTTGGTGGGAGAGGAAGGGGAGGGGGACCTGTCCTTTGGCTACATTTTCTTTCTTCAGGAGAAGGCTCTCATCATTTTGTTTCATGACCAGTAAATCACCACCACAGCCCTGTCCATCACATCTCACATCTGCTGCAGAACTCATTAAACATCAAAAGACGGGCCTATCAGTTCTGCTTAGTTAGAAGTCTGACTTACTAGAGGTCTAACCAGGGAGGAGCTTGCATGTTTTTAATAATAGCTTAAGGAACTTCTTAGCACCCCATAAATTACTTAATGCAACAAACTCTTCCTGCAGTCCAGCCAGTATTTGAGAGTTGTTGAACCAACACAGACCTGCCCCTGTGGCAATGGCTTTTTGGCAGTCACATTCCAGGAGACCACAGGGTGTTAGTTAATGCTTTAATTCATAATTCTGAGCCTGTTATTAAAATCAAGTTACCTCGCTGGGTATGTCTTCCTTGGAATGCAGAACTTGGAATTCCTTTGTCTTTCTGTCTCTGACTTACTTTGTAGAGGAATAACCTAGCATATATGTGTTGTCGAGTCACTTAGAGGCTCCTCAGAGTAATGGGAAATAGTTTAGCTGAGAGATGGATTAACAGCAAGGGGCAATAAAATCAGAACCTGCTCTCAACCTTGAAGGTACAGGCTTCGCAGCTATATAAGTCAATGAATATTTGTTGAATGCCTTCTCTGGTAGATATGGGCATATAGAAAGGAATTCAAATGTTTACTTCCTGGAAAGAGACTCTGATGTTATAGACATGCATAGACATTTTGAGCTTTAAAAAATAAAAATGACTTAAACACCCAAAAGGAAAGTATAACCAAAAATTAAAGTGGTCAGTATAATTCTTTAAGAGTCCATATGCATAGCTAAAGGCTATATAACAAGAAACAATGCCAAACAGGAGTTACTTTCCTTTGAGTTGTTGGTCAGGGTGGCCCAAGAGACTCCCAGACAGTAACCCAGCATAGAACTGGGAAAATGAACAGCAGACCCCAATCTTACCTAAAGGAATATTGGCAACTGATTGCTGCTAAATGAGGAAGAGCTGATCTTCTTAAAACAAGGAACTCTAGATAGGCTGACTAGACTCAGCAGATGGAGTAGCACTGACTGGGGAATGGCTGAGGGCACTGATAACACAGTGAACAGTAGTAGGGTTGACAGAGTATATGGGCTTCAGTGGGGGGGGGCTATGGGAGGAAGGCATTTGGGATGCAGGTATAAAGATGAATAATCCAGGACAACTGAGGCTACAGGGAGACCCTGTCTCAAAAAAACCAAAAAAAAAAAAAAAGATGAATAAGATTGTTTGGGATGTTTTGTATGAAATACACAGAAAATTCAATAAATTTAAAAAATGAGTTATATTTGAGAAAAAAAACCCAAAAAACAAAGACTGAAATTTTCTCCACCAGCAGCCATTAGAAGCTCCTTAGAAAGTGGTTGTACTTTTCTGTTACGATTTGATATCAACTACTGTATTATGTCCAGCCCCTGTGAAGGACACAGGCTGAGGAGAAAGCTTAGAACAGAAATTGAAGAGGTGTAACTGTGGGGATCATGTCTTCTCTAAGAAAGTTCAGGGTAAAACAACCCATACCTCTGAATTCCACTCAACTTTCTACTTACTTAACAAAGGCACAGAAGAAATGTCTAAGTACCTTATTCTCTTGACACAATAATCTATTTGGCATGTGGCTAATAAGCTATAAATTTCAGGAGAGATGGGCATCATTCTATTAATGTACTAGTTACAGTATGCTTTGATTGTGCCAAGAATTGAGCCATGCTTATGCAGATTACTAGAGCACAATCCTTCATGTCAAGGGACAAAGTCCATGAGAACAAGAAAAATGACCAAGTGTGCAGAGGTTTCTGTGGTAACAGGAAGAGACACTGAAACAAGAGGAGCACAGAAGATAGTTAGGCAAGGACAGGGATGGGAACCTTCTGAGAATCCCAGCACCCGTGACATGGCTGTTTGCAATTATCTACCTCCCGAAGCCTCAGATGATCTCATTATTATTGTCTTCACCAGGCAACTAATGAGCAATTATTCTGGGCAGAAAACTGTATGAGGTTTCCTACATTCAAAGATGATCAGCATTTTTTAAGGAACACAACATTTAGAAGTGAGTAGATGGATTTGGCTTGATGGACAGACAGAAGTCAGACAGATGCAGACAGGCAAACAGATGATGGCAATACCCAATCTATACTTTACTTTCATGTGGCAATACAATAGCAAATGCTTCGTTCAACTCTCACTGTCCTGCAAGGGAGGTAGGGAAGCTACTACTTAATTTATGTTGGAAGGCAAAAAATTCTTGTACTAATGACAAGTGCAAATCACCAGTGCACATGATTAGTGCCTTGAAAGGAGGAAATAACCTTGATCTAAGCACCCTCCCCTCTGGCTGAGATATCTTTTTTTTTCTGAGAAGTGAGCTTTTTATTTTATAATTTTTCTTGATTCTTGAGAATTTCATACAAGTGTATAATAAAATATGATCACATCCACTCTTCATCATTTCCCCCTCCAACTCTTTCCCACCCCCCTCCAATCTCCCTCCCAACTTCATGTCTTTTTAACCCATTAGGTCCAATTAGAGCTACCCATATGCAAATGGATGGAGGGCATCCATGAGAAAACTACCAGTGGTCAATCCAGAAAAGATGATTCTCTATCCCCCAAGAAGCTATCAACTCCCAGTGGCTCCTCAGTAGGAGTTGGGACTCCATCTTTATCAGAATGTTAGCTCACTTGATCTTGTGCAGGTAACCACAACTCTGAGTTTGTGAATGTGATAGCCATGTCACATCCAGAAGACAATATCTCACAGTACTCCTCCCCGTCCTCTGACTCTTACAATCTTTATGCCTCCTCTTCTGCAATGTTCCCTGAGCCTTAAAGGCAGGGAGTGGTTGATAAAGATGTCCCATTTGGGCCTGAGCACTCACTGTCTTATTCTCAAGAGTTACGTGTGAGACAATATTTTCATAAAGGATGGATGCTTGGGTGGGAGAACCAGGAACATGTCATCAACAGCCAGGCTAAAAGACACATAGGTGGAAATAGGTTATTACATTTATTTATTTATTTATTTATTTATTTATTTATTTATTTAGTGATTGTGCTGTGGTGCAACTATGTAAGTCAGAGGACAACCTGTAGGAGTTGGTTCTTAACTTGTACGTTGTGGGTCTCAGGGATTGAACTTAGGTAGTCAGACTTGGAAACAAATTCCTTTACACACTGAGTCACCTCACTGGCCCAGGTGGAAACATTTGAAGTAGAATGGTCTATGACGGTCAGGCCAGGTTGTCCCTTTACAGTGTATCTGACAATGTGAGTACTGGCTCTGTGGCAGTCAAGGTGGTCTAGGGACCAAGACTATCACCACAGTAATCTAACTGCTATCCTTTCCCTCCATTTAGAGAGACTAAAGTCCTACAACCTACATCTAGACTCTGTTTGAGTGCTTCTTCTAGAAAACCTACTTTGACTTCAGAAACTAGGTTTAGAGGCTCTGTCTAAAATTCAATCTCTCTCTCTCTCTCTCTCTCTCTCTCTTTCTCCCTCTCTCTCTCTTTCTCCCTGCCCCCCAACCAATCTGTCTGTGACCTTCTTGAAGGAAGTCATCAATCATGTCCTTTACAATTCAAGAATGTACCGTAGAGACTGGTAAATATCAGGTATTCACTGAAGTTTGTGGAACTGAGTCATTGATTTCTATATTTCACAATATCACTAGATCTTCTGGCTCATGAGAGCTATGCTTTCTACATAAGCATCCAGTTTCTGGACCTACAGGGTCCTTCGCTTTGTTTTATCTTAATCTAAAGTTCTTTTATTAAGAAACAATCTAGTCTTCAAACCATTATTTGTGATGGTCTTTAGCTAGACTATAGTTCCCAGTTATTCAACCGAACATAAATGTAGGTGTCACTGTTATTTAATAAAATTTAAAACTATATAATCAATAGATTTTAAGTAAAGCTGATATATTAGCTGGTTTTCCCATTGTTGTAAGACTGGAAGCAGCTTAAGGGAGGAGAGGTTTATTTTGGCCATGGCTCCATCATGGCAGGAAAAGGCATGGCAGGCACAGTTCATAGCTGTGAGAGCATATGGCTGAGACTTCTTACATCCCAATTGCCCAGGAAGTAGAGAGAAAGGAGAATGCTGAGGCTCTCCTGGCTTCCTTTGTTTCCCGTTTTTATTAACTCTGGGACCTCATCCCATGGAATGACACTACCTACAGATTCAGGGTGGGTTTTCTCTACAAATTAAATCTCTCTGGAAACATCCTCCCAGATACAACCGAACCTGTGCCTGATTAATAGCTTAGTGTTCTTTAATCTAATCAAGTTGACATCAAATTAGTCATCATAAGAGAGTAACCTAAAAATCCAGGTGAACCTGACTTAATCAGCTTAGAGGCCTTAAAAGAAGTTCTACCTTTGGATGGTAATGACCACCCAAGAGTGCCAGCTTGTCCTCCTGACAGTCTGCCCTGTGAACTGAGGCTTGTTCATCTAACCCCCATAAACACATAGCCAATTAGTTGTGACAATTCCCTGAATACATATTCTCTCCCTGTTCTGCCTCTCTGATTGGATTCTGACTAATATACTGTAGAGTTAAATCCTAGGAAAGGGGTTTAGCTTGTAACTTTTTTTTTTTGGTCTTTTTGAGACAGGGTCTCCCTGTAGCCCCAGCTGTCCTGGAACTCACTGTGTAGACCAGGCTGGCCTTGAACACACAGAGATCCGCCTGCCTCTGCCTCCCGAGTGCTGGGACTAAAGGCTGGATAGCTTGTAACTTTTTATCAATAGAAAAGAGTGTAAGACTTGCACAGTTTGGAATTTGACCACTTCCTCTTGTTCCAGCTGATACATTCTGTGAAATATCATTTACTAACCTGGACCAATTTAATCTTTGTTAAATCCACTGATTTAATCCATATCCTTCATTTCTACAGGTGTGGTATAGGATAGATAGATCTCCTTAGCAGTTATAGATGGTGTTGTAGATTTGAGTGTCAAAGTTTTGAGTACAGATTTGGCTTTGGGGTGATAAAAGTGCTGAAGATCAAGTACCATGCTTTGGTTCTGGATTCTAGGATGACCCAAACCTTCTTCAGAATTAAAAGCATTCCAAACCATAGTGTTTAGTTAGGGTGGGCTGACAGGATGATGATAAAAGAAAGGAAGGCACTTTCTGGTCACAATAAAGATAAAGCATGCACTGGGTGTTGTAATTCTCTGGTCATGCCCAGAAGGCTTTCTGCTCATACACCTTGTCATGTTTTGATTATTATCGTCAATTACTGGGCACAGAATTTTCTCAGACTTTTTGATTACCTCTACCCTTTGTAAATACTCCTACTGTCTAAAAATTAGTTCTGTATGCATGTACAAAAGTGCATTAATTTTCCAGTTCTTCATATTTTTTAATTTTTATTTATTTTACTTCTCTTTTGTTTATGAGTGTTTTGCCTCCATATATGTAAGTGCACCTGTGTCATGCAATGCCTACAGAGGCCAGAAGAGGGTGTTGAATCCCCTGGGACTGAAGTTATAGATGGTTGTTAGCCACCATGTAGGTGCTGGGAACAGAATCCAGGTCCTCTGCAAGAGCAACCAGTGCTCTTAACCACTGAGTCATCTCTCCAGCCCTCTTGCCCTTTTATTTTTATTTATTTATTTATTTATTTATTTATTTATTTATTATTTTTTGAGACAGGGTCTTATAAAGCAACCCTGGCTGATCTGGAACTCACAGAGATCCACCTATCTCTTCCTCCTGAGTGCTGAGATTAAAGAATGTGCCACCATGCCTAGCCAATTTTCCTCTTTTCTCAATGATCTAGTTGAACTTTTGTCATAATTATTTTTCTTTTTGAATACTTTTGTAGCTCTCAAATGCACAGCATCAAAGATATTTGTAAGACATTTCAAAGTCATGGACAAATGCAGCAAATTTATCAAATATAAAAGATGAATTGGTTGACAGAAACCTAAATAAGAGGGCATTGGCCAATACCACCATATGTTGGTTGTAGTTCTGTTGGCGTTTCTCTTATCAAAAGGTTAGTCTTATAGCAGCTCCTGGGATGTATAGGAATGACATAAAATGGACATATCTGGACTAATGACTTTTAATTAACCTTGGCAAACTCACTGAACCATGTGCTCTTGTGTCCTGGGCACCTGATCTTGTTTCCTGGGAATCTCAGTTTGCTACTCCACTCTAAGAAGTAACATCTCAAAGTGTTGAAAGACAG
>NW_008343017.1:174007-189431 GCF_000622305.1 Nannospalax galili
GTTGACAGAAACCTAAATAACAGGGCATTGGCCAATACCACCATGTGTTGGTTGTAGTTCTGTTGGCATTTTTCTTATCAAAAGGTTAGTCTTATAGCAGCTCCTGGGATGTATAGGAATGACATAAAATGGACATATCTGGACTAATGACTTTTAATTAACCTTGGCAAACTCACTGAACCATGTGCTTTTGTGACCCGGGCACCTGATCTTGTTTCCTGGGAACCTCAATTTGCTATTCCATTCAAAAACATAATGAATGAATGTGGGTGTGCTTGATAATTAATATATCAAAGGGCTGAAAGGCTGTGCATGCATCTTCACAGAAGATAGAGAAGTATTGCTTGACCTTGTGTGTATGAGATGTTTTAAGCCTAGGGGTGGAAGGGCAAGATTGACTGATAATAAGGGTGCATCCAAGCTTGTGTTTCCCCAATTAAAGCTGGAAAAACAGTATTGAATAAAATTGTAAGTGAGGCCTGATTCAGGGACACAGTTCCAGAGTCCAGTTTCATATCACAGTTCCAAAAGACATCTGGGGGAACTGATATCCTCTGAATTTGGGCCCATTCTTAAAAACTAAAGTTATGAATCAGGCTGTTTGATTCAGGTAACTGAAATGTGGCATGGTAATGCCACAGGGAGATGGGACTTTGTTATGATTTCACATTCCTTTGAAGTTTCTTCTTCCTGTGGATATTAAAATCTTTAATAGTGAGGACTATTTGGGTCTCTGAGTGGTCAGAGCCGGGTCTTTTGGAAGTCCAGGGGAGAGGGAGAACTGTGTAAGTCTCTTGTGGGCTTCACACCAGTACGACTGCTGTTTTCAGGGGACCATAGGGTAAGAGCCACAGTCAGATCCAGGGGTTCTACTCTGTTGGGTGCTGTCAGAGCCTGAGGATAGGGCACAGGCTTTGTCTAGATGCCTGGATTACCTCAGAATATTTACCAGTTCCATCGATTTTCTTATAAATTTTATGATGTCATTTTCCTTTATGGCTGAATAAAATTTCATCATGTGTATGTACCAGATTTTCATGATGCATTCGTTAGTTGATGGGCATCTAGACTGGTTCATTTTACTAGCTATTATGAGTAGAGTGGCAGCAAACATGGATGTGCAAGTACCTCTGTCATAGGTCCAGGGATGGTGCAGCTGGGTCACATGGTACTTTTAATCGTTAGCTTTGTGAGAAACCTCCACACTGATTTCCATAGTGGCTTTACCAGTTAACACTCCCACCAACAGTGAATAAGGGAACCCCTTTCCCTGCAACCTTGCCATTGTCATTTGTTTTCTTGAGGGATGTTGTTTTTTTAAACTATGATGATTATCTATGTCTATATTATGTGTGTGTACACACATGTATATCCCTATATAGCAAAATTTGCCATCTTTACCATTTTTTAATTGTGTAATTCAGTGATATTAAGCACATTCACAATGTTGTACAACTGATGCAATTCTCCATTTCCAGATGTTTTTTTATTGTTCCAAACAGAAGCTCTGTATCCATTTGTTGCTGATTCCTCATTCCAAAAATCTACCACTCCCTGAGCCCCTAGGACATTGTTTTGTACTTTATGTCTCTGAGTTTGCCTATTTTAGGTTCCTCATAAAAGTGGAATAATACTTGTCCTTTTCTATGGGGCTTATTTCACAGCATAATGTTTTTCTTAGTTCATTCGTATAACAGCATGTATTAGAATTCCATTTGTACCCACATTTTACTTATTCATTCTTTGGTTGCTAGATACTGGGTTAGTTTTGATGTTCAGCTTTCATGATAATGCTGCACATGTATCATGATGTATTAAAGGAGGTGGCACAGAGTGTGATGTTAGGTTATGCCTCATTAGAGAACAAATCCCTTTTTGTGGATCAATAACATAAAGAATTTTATGCTACGTACTGCCATTATTCTGCTCCCAAATCAAATTTCTAACTAGCTCAAGAAAACACTTTATGATCAGTGTTCTTTTCAGTGACCTCTTCCCTAACACTTACCATTCAGAGTGCCCCAGTTAAGCTAATCCAGAAACTCCCTCACGTAAATGCCTAGACGTTTGTTTCTAAGGTGATTATTAATCCAGTAAAGTCGAAAATTAAGATTAATCTTCACAATCCCATCTCTTGTCAACTTGCTCTCCAAACGTATCACTTTAAATAATAACATTCTAAGCCTAGTTCCCAAAGTTTCTTTATGCAAAATGCATTCAGTCCAGCTTCAAATTCTACATAGTCTTTAACAGTTCCAGCACTGTTCAAAAAGTATAAGTGCAGGGGCTAGAGAGATGGTTCAGTGCTTAAGAGCACTGGCTGCTGTTGCAGAGGACCCAGGTTCAGTTCCCAGAACCCATATGGCAGCTAACAACCATTCATGACTCCAGTTCCAGAGGCTCTGACACCCTTTTCTGGCCTCCACAGATTTGTATGTGTGGGTGCACTTACATACATTCAGACAAAATACTCAGATAAAATAAACATAAATAAATCAAAAACTATTTTCAGTGTAAGCGCAGAGTATCTTCTGAGACTTAGTCAATCTCCTCACTGTGAAATCCTATAACATCAAAAACCAAATTACAAACATTCAACACACAGTGGGGCAGAGTAAACATTCTCATTATAAAAGAAAGAGAAGTAGGCATAATAAGAAAACATCAGACCAAAGAAAGACAAAAATCTAGCAGGGCAAACATCAAATCCTGTAGTTCAGTATTTGGCATCTGGGACTCACAAAGGAATTACGTGGGCTCCAAAGGACTTCTGTAGTTCTGCCCCCAGCTCTGCTACCTATCACATACAGGCTCCCTTATGACAATGCCACTTGATGCCTGTGACTTTCTTCCGCAGATGTCCCTTGATTCTGGCATCTCAAATAGCCTAGAGTCTCTGTTGGTTTTAGCTTTTTGTATTTTCTTTCATTATTTTATATTTTTCTGTGTAAAGTGATACATGTGTTTTATTATATTTACTCACAGATAATATTCAATTCTATTGTAAATATTTTCCTTCAAGTTCATTTTCAACAATTTCTTCTTCTTTTTTGTGGCACTGGAGGTGAAACCAGCAGATCTCTAGCCTACTTGGCCAGTTCCAGGCCAGTGAGACCATGTCTCAAAAACTAAAGTGGTGGATGACACCTGAGGAACAACACGCAAAGCTGTGCTCTGACCTCCACATGTGCGTTAACACCTGTAAATGCTCACTCACACACACACACATTCACCCACACAAAAGAAAACATTGCATGTGCATGTGTGCACACGTATACACACACACACACACACACACACACACACACACACACATAGGTGTTCTATTTTGAGACTTTTGTCAAGTTGATCAAGCTAGCCTAGAGCTTGCATTTCTCCTGTTTCTCCCTCTTGAGTGGGCTTCCACACCCAGATTGTAAATTATTCCTGAATCCAAAAGGTTTGCTAACTTAGCTTATTAGCTTTAGAAGTTTATCTGTAAATTTCTTTGAGTTTTCTTGGTACAAAACTCGTTAATTAATTTTATTTCTTTCTTTTTGATCCTTGTTTTTTTCCTTATTGAACCCCGACAACCTTAGACCTCTAGTACCATTTTGATTAGAAATAATGAGACTAGGGATCCTTGTCTTATTCATTTATCTATTTATTTATTTGTTTGTTTATTATTTATTTTGATATTTTGAGACAGAGTCTTCCTGTAGCCCCAGCTGGCCTGGAATTCCCGATGTAGGCCAGGCTGGCCGTAAACTTACAGAGATCCACCTGCTTCTGCCTCCCGAGTGCTGGGATTAAAGGCATGCACCACCACACCCCTGCTCCTTGTCTTATTTTTAACATTGGGAAAAAACTTGTATTTCACCATTTAATGTGATATCTATTGTAGGTTTCTAGCTGTCAGTGCTCTACTTATAAGGTAAGTGTCAGTCTTGCTCATTTACATTCCTGGCTTTCAGGGAGGTGTTTTTGCTTTCTGTTTTCTTTCTTTCATTTTTTTTTAAATTTATTTTTTAGAAAAAGTGTTTCATTACAGCTTTAATGTACCCAATAACAATTTCCAGAGTAAAGATACATCTCTTTCAAAAGTGGCTATAAAATTTTTAGGTTCATAGTTGAATTAATTCAGTTATACAATATTGAACTCAGTATAAACCCCATGAGACATAAAATCGAATGACTTTTTAATCTTTCATTTATTTTAAATCATGAATAGGTTTTGAATTTTATCAAATAATTTACAGACATCTACTAAATGCATAGGATAGTCTATTATGTTGAAAAAGTAAAGTGGAGTTTTATTCATTTAAAAAATTTAGATCAATGTGTACTGGAATTAAGTATATGACATGCTTAGAGTGCTCTCATACAAATGATTTAAGAAGGTTTTTCATTTTGTTGGTTTCGGGGGAATTTTGTTTGTTTGCTTGCTTGCTTACTTATATAAGGTCCTGGTATATAACCTCAATTGGACTTGAACTTTCAACCCTTGTGCGTGCTAAGGTTACAGGTGCGCACCACCATGCCGAACTCTGATGAGAGTTCTTACCACCTTTATGAGTACTTCTTTACTCATTCAGCACCTTGGATTTTCTTTTGGGGAAGATTTTTTTTAGTAATATATTAATGTATTAAATAGGAATAAGATTATTTGAATTTTCTGTTTCGTTTAGTTGTTGGGGTTGATAAATTATGCTTTTCCAGAAGTTTATCCTTTTTCCCTAATATGCCAAATTGACTACTTCATAGTCAGCACTTGTGTATTTTAATTACTGCGGGAGCTTTCGCTCTTCATTCGGATACTAATTTGTATTTTCTTTTTCAGTTTGTACTCTTAGAGGTTTCCAACTTCATTCTTTTCAAAGGAACAATTTTGATGTTAGCTATTTTTCTTTTATTTGTTTTCCATAATAGGAATACCAACTTTTTTCTTTACTTACTTTGGAGTTTTCTAGCTTCTTAGAGTGGAAATGTGAATTATTGAACTTTCCCTTTTCTTCCTTACTAACATTCGCATCTGCTGCTACAAATTTGCTTTATGCTTTTTTTTCAGCTCAGTCATATCTCTTTGATTTTATTTCCTCTTATGATTTCTTCTTTATCTCTGGATTATTGAGAAGTGAGGTTTTTTGTTTTTTGTTTGTTTGTTTGTGTTTTTTTGTCTCTTTGTGACGGGGTCTCCCTGTAGCCCCGGTTGGCCTGGAACTCGCTATGTAGACCAGGCTGGCCTCGAACTCACAGAGATCCATCTACCTCTGCTTCCCAAGTGCTGGGATTAAAGGTGTATGCCACCAAGACCAGCTGAGAAGTAAGATTTTTAATCTCAGAAAAATTTAGGTTTCCTACAAATTTTATTGTTGATTTCTAATTTACTACAGTTTATTAGAGTGTATTCTGAAGAATTTCAGTCTTTTAAAATTTATTAATTCTGATATATCCATTAAAAAGCTGATGTCTTGTGACCACTTCATTTATACTTTGAATTGCACATGGAGTTGTTCTCTGTAAGTACCAATTAAGTCAGGGTGGCTAGTGTTTTACAAATTTATAGCCTGGCCAATCTCTCTGTCTAGTTCTTCTATCAGTTACTTAGAGAGGAGTATTAAAATTTGGGGCTAAAATGAAAAGTTGTGGACTTCTGTAATATTTTCTCTAGTTTCCTCCATTTTTGGATCATAAATTTTGAAATCTTTTAGTTAGTAACATACTATTTATCACAGTGACAATTTCCTCAGTAATTTATACGTGTGTGTGGCATATGTTCACAAGTGTGGGTGCAAATGCACATCTACCCTATGGAGGTCAGAGGTCCACGTGAGGTGTCTTTTTTTACCTACTTTCCATTTATTTTTTTCAAAGATTTGTTTTATTTCTTATATGTATATGTGTGTTTGTGTGTATGTATGTGCACGTGTGTGGGGGGTGCCCATAGAAGCTGGAAGAGCACATTGGATCCCCTGGATCTGGAGTTCCAGGTGGCTGTGAGTCAACCAATGAGTTCTGGGAACTGAACCCAGGTCCTCTGCAAGAGCAGCAAGTGATCTCAACTGCTGAGCCATCTCTCCAGTCCCCTTTGCTTTATTCTTTGAGACAGGGCTTTTCCCTGCACCTGATTCACTGATTTGGCCAGGCAGGCTAACCAGTGAACTCTCAATCAGCTTCACCTGAATCTGCTGCCCAACCCACCCCCTGCCAGTCTTGGAGTTACAGCTGTGCCCTGTCACACTCAGATTTCATAGGAGTATTGGGGACCTGAACTCGGGCCTTCCTCTTTATGCCACAATCATTTTACCAACTGAGCCATCTCTCCAGACCCAATAACCAGCACTTTTACCATTATAAAATGTTCCTCTTTATTTCTAGTAATGCCTCTGGTCTTGAGGTATATTATGTCAGTCTAGCATTTTCAGACCTAGTGTGAAACCTGGTTGTCAACTTGACTGGATCTGGAATCAACTAAGAGATACAGCTATGAGGCATTTTCTTGATTAGTTCAATGGGAAGATTCACTCTAAATGTGGGCAGTACCTTCCCGAGGTGGCCCAGACATAAGCAGGTTCAAGGGAAAAGCTTTTGCCTTTTGCCCAATTGCCTTTATGTCTTGTTGGTGACTTCATCTATCCTGTTTATGAGTTCTTGGCTGCTTTTCTTCACTGACATCAGAATCTAGATTCTTCAACCTTCCAAATAGACTGAAAAGCCAGTGGCTCTGTAGGAAGCCTCAGACCTTCAGGGACAGACTGGCTCTGCTGAGGCACCTAGCTTACTGAGCAGCTACCTATGATCTCAGTCTCTCCAGGGTAAAGATGGCCCTAGTTGGACTACCCAGACCATATTAAGAAAGCCAATCTAATAAATTCCATTTTAATGCCTGTTCATTTTCTATTTCTATTCCTCTGGATAACTTTAATAACGTGTTTAAATGAGTACCTTTTCTCTCTGAAAGTACTCTTTTCACTTTGGACCCGCCTGCATTTTTACATTGAAAGCCTGTATTTGTGGATTGCATATAGTTGTGTCTTGTCTTTCTATTAAATATGACAACCTATGACTTTAAGTGACGTATTTAACTCACTTATATTCAGTGTTATTCAAGATAAGTTGGAGAGTGAAGAACGAAGCTCAGTGATAGAGGGACTGTTTAGCACACACACTCGGCCCTGGGTTCAATCTCTAGTATTGGGGGAGAAGTAGAGATAGGGTATAGAACTGGACTCTTTGGATGCTGAGGCAAGAGGATTATGAATTTGACCTCAGTCGGGGGTACATAGAGAAACACTGCTTCAAAATAAATAAATGGGAAGGATTTAGTCCTATCCGTTTGCTGCTTCTTAATCCTCTTTTTCTTCCTCTCTTTCTCCTCTTCTGCTTTTAAAACGAGGGAATTAATTCAATATTTTCAGGATTCCTTTACAATCCTTCCGTTGGCAATTTATGTTTCTTGGTCATGTTTATTGATTATACAGTGAGTTTCCTTATGCCTCTTTAATTTATCATAGACTTTTTAAGGTTGATATTATGTTGTATCATGCACTAGCTTCCTGAGGTGTTTGTTCACTAGATTAAGGAAATCTGTCACTTAATAAATATTTTTCTGCTTCATTTTATATCTCTCCTCCTAAACCTCCAGTAGACAATTGGAACTTCGCTTTGACAGTGTCCCAGTCCTTTTCTCTGTTATTTCATCTGAAATTAGATGGTTACTCTTGATTATCTAAGGTTGTGTGTTAATTATTTTTTGTCCAGTCTATTGTATGTATTTCTGGACTCTTTTCAGTTTAGAATTCTTATTTGTCATCTTAATAGTTCTCACTTCTCCACTGAGAATTCATTTCTCTTCGTTAATTTTATTTATTGAAAATTTCATACATATGTGCAATGTGTTTTGATCAAATTGACCCCTCATTCCTTCCTCTCCATGTCTTCCCATATCTTTCACCACTTCTCTTTCCTAGCTCTGTATACTTTTTCTTTTTTAACATACTGAGTTCATTTGAGTTGCCAGTATGTGTGGGTGTCAGGCCATCCACAGGAGCATGAGCAAGCTATGAGGGGCTACACCGGTTAAGAAGTCTGACTCTCCTCCCCTTCACCCTTCCAACAGCAGCTTGGGTGTGGGTGGAATGTCATAGACCCCTCTCCCATTCTTGCTGAAATTTTGTCTGGTTCAATGTGCAGGACCCGTGCATGCAGCCACAGTCACTGTGAATTCTTACACTCGTGTGCTGTCACGTCTGGAAAATACTGCTTTGTAGCAGTCCTCTGAAATGCCTGGCTCTTACTATCTTTCTACCCCTCTTTCACAATGATTCTTAAGCTTTGAGAGGAATCAGTGTGTTGTAGATGCCTTGTTTAGGGGTGACCACTCTGAATTCTCTTATTCTGTACACTCTGAGTAATTGTGAGTCTTTGCATTAATCTTCATCTATTGCAAAAAGAAGCTTTTCTGATGAGGATTGAGGGCTGCAAAAAATATGGGTATCAAAACACATATTTGATACTATGTGCATTTAGCAAAATAATAGTAGTAGGTTCTCCCCTAACACCTATGGTCTACCCAACCGTTGGTTCTTGCCCCAGTGGACAGTACCAGGCATGAATTCCATCTTGTGGAGTGGTCTGAAATCCATTCAGAAAGTGGTTGATTACTTCTATAACATCCATGCCGATGTTGTACCAATTCACATATTTTGCCAGGCTGGTCATTATTGTAGGTCTCAGGGTTCACAGCCAGTAAGACTGTTAAAGAGTTTTCTTCTCCAGCAGTTTGCATGGTATATTTCAGCATCATGAAAGCAAGCCAGTACCAACTTGCATTCTCCATGTTCTATGTATTAACATCAAGTTCTGGTGAATACCTAGCAGCAATAGAAATACCCTGTAATGTTTGGGGTGTCTATGGGAGTCACCAACCAATGCCTCAAAGACGGGTAACCTATACCTGTTTTTGTTTGATAGCCTATGGCATCCGGAAGAAGTATTATCACCTTGTATAGCATTATCACCTCGCTTCAACTTATATGCACAGGCAAAGACTTTCTGAATAGGGCTCCAATAGCGTAGGAATTAAGATCAACAATTGAAAAGTGGGACCTCAAGAAACTAAAAGTCTTCTGTACAGCATAGGACACCATCATTCAAGTACAGGATGGGAAAATGTAGCATACAGAATGGGAAAAATTGCCAGCTATACATCTGAAAAACAATTAGTGTATAGAATATACAAAGAATGAAACAACAAAAAAAATGGAACACTAAGAAAAACCAACCCAATGAAGAAATGGGCTATGGCCCTGAACAGAGTTCTCAAAAAAAAGCTAATATTTGAAATGTCCAGGGGCTGGAAAGATGGCTCAGTGGCTAAGAGCACTGATGCTCTTGCAGAGAACCTGGGTTTAGTGTCCAGTTCCAGTACCCACAATGGCGACTAACAGCCATCAGTAACTCAGTAACTGCAGTTCCAAGGGATTCGATGCCTTCTTCTGACTTCCCTGGGCATTGCACAAGACAGGTGAATTTATATACATGCAGGCAACATACTCATACATATAAAGTAAAAATAATAAATAAAAATAAAATAAAATAATGTCCAACATCTTCAGTTATTAGGGAAATGTGAAAAACTATTCTGAGATTTTATCTTACTCCAGTCAGAATGGCTAAGATCCAGAAAAAAAGTGACAACAAATGCTGGAAAGAGGGACCCTTATTCATGGTTAGTAGGAGTGCATACTGGTGCAGGCACTATAGAAATCAATATGGGGTTCCTCAAGAAAATAGAAATAGATTTACCATTTGACCCAGCTATGCCACTCCTGGGCATATACCCAAAGTATTCTGTATCCTATTACAGAGATACTTGCTCAGCCATGTTCATTTCTGCACTGTTCACAATAGCTAGGAGAGAGAAACAGCCTAGATGTCTGTCAACTGATGAATGGATAATGCAAATGTGGTTCATAAACACAAGAAAATTTTATACAGCTCTAAAGAAAAATGAACTTATGAAATGTGCTGGTACATGGATGGAACTGGAAATAATCATTCTGAGTGAGGTAGCCTGGACTCAAAAAGACAAATACTGTAAGTTCCATAAGTTCTCTCTCATGTGTGGATCCTAGATTTGAATCTTTAGATAGGTGTGTTTACATTGGAGTGCCTGTGGAAGCCAGGAAACTAGAAAACAGTCAGGGGGATATTTTAAGGGAGGGATAGTAGGACATAGATGGTACCAACAGGGAAAGGGAATTATGAAGTGGGAAATTTAAGTGGGTAAGGTGATGGAGGACAGGACAAAGGAGGATTAATAAAGGTCTTTGGAGAAGTCATATAGAGCTCTCTTCATTAATTATAATCATTATTTGATTTCTGTTTTTGCAAATACTCAGGTATAGATAAAAGTGTTTGCTGGGGCTGGAGAGATTGCTCAGTGGTTAAGAACACTGGCTGTTCTTGCAGAAGACCTGGGCTCAAATCCCAGCACCCACATGGCAACTAACCACTGTCCAAAACTCCAGGTCCAGGGGGATCTGATGCCCTTTTGTATCCTCTGCAGGCATTGCACAACACGGGTGCACTTATATACATGCAGGCAATACATGCATACACATAAAATAAAAATAATAAATAAAATATTTTTTATAAAAGTAATTGCTAAGTCCAGCATCTGGGTCATCTCTAAGTAGGTTTCTGTTGGCTGCTATTTCTTTTGATCATTTTGATCACATTTTCTTTTTTCTTTTTGTTTCTAATTATTTACTGTATAATCAAAATTTTAGCTAGCACACTGGAGAGGTGTCTCCCTTTAACTCTGTGTCCACTCTAGTAATGCTGAGCTCAACTTCAGGATTCATGGAAGTGATCAGATTAATGTTCCCATCTTGGAATCTTGTCACCTAATATGGTATGAATTGCTCCTGGGCCAAAGGTGTTTCAAGGCAAACCCATAGTTACTATGTTGAAAGCACTGAATTCTCCCTAGTTTTCGCCTACTCTGTAATGCCTTGAAGTTTCCACCCTCCCCCTAGAATTTTATTATTATTTTATAGGAGGGTTTATCTAATACAACTTACTCCAAAATTACTCAGACTGGAGCGGAGTAAAAGCTTCCAAACTGCAGGTTATTTTTATTAGATGTAGGATGGTTCAGATTTTCTATTCATTCTTGTTTCAGATCTGGTGAATTGTGTTATTGTAGGAATTTAATCCTATCATCTAAAATCTCAAATTTATTAGCACAAAATATCTTTTTTGTAAAATCCCATATACTTTTTTAGATGAAATATTTGGGGTCTATACAAAACTAAGTAGAAACCTGGAGGAAACTTCAGGTTGCTGTCCAAATTTGAACCCCTCCAGGGTCTTTGTTTTTCTTCTATTTTCCACAGTGCTAGGAATCAGACCTAGGTCCCTGCATATGCTAAGTATGTATTCCACCACCAAGCTACATCTCCAGCATCTCCAGCAACTCTTTTAAAAAGTATTCTGTATGAATTCTGTATAGATCATAAACCATTTATTCATATATTTGTATTTATAATGGAAGGAGATTAATAGGGGAGGGAGGTGACTAACAAGGGGGGAAAGGGAAGGAGGTGAACATGATCAAAGAACATGATTAAATGGAAGGAAATGGATTATATGAACCATAGTACTAAATACAATGAATATATACCAATATAAGTGTTTTGAATATTCAAATAGGAAGTGTTTCATATTTAAACATTGCTACAAAATGTTTTCTTATACTGCCTATTTGACTTCAACTTTAAATATTTAAAACGTAAGAACTTTTTAGATGGTTTACAAATTATACATACTTAACATTTCTAATTGTTCTAAATATTATCAACTATGAGTTAAATCTATCTAAAGTATATATCCTGAAAATTGCGTGTTTTGCTTTTTTAACTAATGAAAATCATCCTGAAAGTCATTGTGAACTTTAAGAATAAGTAAAAGAGTATGTATTTCTTTAAAAAGTAGCATTCATGTGAAATATAGTTTCAACAGTTTTTAGCCAAAAGGAAAATACATTAATTTAAAATCAAGTAGAAATTTTAAAGACTAGTTTTGTACATGTTAATTCTTAAGTCATGACCCATGGTAATCTCATCTGGGATGTGAATTTTTACTTGATATTCAAAAGGAGAAAGCTTTCATACACCTTTCAAGCATCCTTTGTTCATTTCCCTTGTCACAACCCATAATTCAGTTATCACAATGCATCCTTAATCCATTATTTGAAACCTATACTTAATTTTATACACTTAGAATGGCCTCATGTTTTCTTTTCCATTCAGCAAATATCAATTTCATCATTTCTGTTTTCTATCAAGGCGTGAGGTCAGATAAAAAGAGTGAGGTTAGATCTGTGTCTTCTTCAATCTAATGAAAAAAAACTGCCTTGTTTTATATCACTGAACTTTCTCTTTCTTTAAGCCTGGTTGATTTCCTATGACTTCCAAAAGATACAGAGAAACTGAATGAATGAATGAATGAATGAATGAATGAATGATTGAATGAAATAAGGAAGAAAAAAAGAGTAAGAGAGGTATTGAAAAATAATATACAGACAGGGAAATATATCACCCATATCATCCACTGTAGGTATATTTAAAATTTTGGGTGCAATTAATTTTGATGCACACATAAAGTCCAGCAGCCATCACTACAATAGAAATATCAGGCACTTCCTTCCACCCAACTTTCCTCGAATGCTTCCCTGAAATTAGCCTACAAACTACCACTACTAATAATATCCCTGTAAGTTTGCATTTGCCAACATGTCATAGAAGTCTATTATTCAGTCTTTGAGCTTCTTCCACTTGACACAGTGCATTTGGGATTTTTTCACGTTGTGGCATGTATCTCTCTCCATTTGTATTCATCCCTTTCCACAGCTTTCCAGTTGACACTCTCTCATTTTAATCTGCATGTCCATAGCTGGTAATGTTACTCAGCACCTTTCCTCAGGATTTCTTCTTTTTAAAACTTCAAATTTTTAATTTTAATTTTTTTGAGGCAGGGTCTCACTATGTAGGCCTGGCTGATCTGGAACCCTCCAAGTAGACTAGGCTAGCTTCAAGCTCATAGAGATCCATCTGCCTCTGCTTCCCCAGTGTTGGGATTAAAAATGTGCTTTCAAGGTCAGGGTGTGACTCTTGGTTGGTTAATCAGGCTCCAGTGAGTAGATTCACACTGAAGAATGTTTAGAACACAAATTTGACTCTGTAGGCATACACACACACACACACACACACACACACACACACACACACACACACACATACACACTAAAAGATATTTTTTAAAAAGAAAAGATCCAAACAATGAAATCTGGGATATATTTGGATCAAGTCTTTAACAAATTTCTAAAATATGTGTCTATCATGAAGCAAATACGTCCCAGTACACTGATTATTTCAAACGGTTTTTCATATATTTTGGATTCCAGGTCCCTTCCAGTTGTGTTTTGAACACATTTTCTCCTGAAAGACTGTAAGAGCCATGGTGGAGCATGACCATAAGGAAACAGAGTGTTCCAGGCTGCTGGGAACTTGCTCATGTGAACTTTCAGCACTGGTGACAACATGCACAAGACCCATGCAAACTCAATCAGACAAAAACCCAGCACAGAACTGGAAAAATGAGCAGTGAGCCCCAACCTTAGCTGAAGAACTGTTTGCAGCTGGCCACTGCTGGGTGAGGGACATAGTGTTCTTTAAAGGAGTAATGCTAGATGGATTGACCAGGCTCCAGTAGATGAACTCATACTGAGGGACACTTGGATACACAAACATGTATGACAGAATGCATGAAATCCAGTGGGCGGGCTATAGGGGTATAGATAGGGGAAGGGCCTAAATATGATTAAGATGTATGAAATGCAATAAAAATATACATTAAAAAAGAAAATATTTCCTTAGTCCATGTTGTATATTTACGTTAAAGCTCCATTCTTTTTTGTACTTTTTATTGAATGTTTGTGAATTTCAACAGAACATCTCAATTACTCTTGATCATCTTTATAATCCCTTCCACTCCCATAGTCCCCCCACTGGAATTCATACATTGTACCATTTGTCCGAAGGCCTGGTATGTCAGGTTAATGTCCCCAGATGTCCCTCAGTGCAAGTTCATCTACTGAGGTCAGTCAGCCTATCTACTCTCTCACTTTAGGAAGATCAGTTCTTCCTCACCCAGTGGTAATCAGTTGCCAATATTTCTTCAGCTAAGATTGGGGTCAGCTGTCAATTTCCCCAGTTCTATGCTGGGTTTTTGTCTGCTTGAATTTTCATGGGTCCTGTGTGTGCTGACACCATTGCTGTAGGTTCATGTGAGCAGGGTCCCAGGAACTTGAAGGACTCTATTTCCATATGGTCATGCACCTCCTCCCTGGCTCTTACAATCTTTCCGCCCCCTCTTCTGAAATGGTTCCTGAGCCCTGGTGGGTGTAGATTAATATAGGAGTCTTGTCCAAGGACCAGTGTTCTGTAGGCTGTTAGTCTCTACACTTTGGCCATTTGTGAACTTTTGTGTTCCTGGACCTCTGTTGCATGAGGGAGTGTCACTAATGAGAACTGAGGCATTCATTGTTGTCTTCTTTACCCCTTGTTCTATGTTCTGTGAGCCTTAGGTATAGAGGTTGCATTGTAGATGTGCTACTTAGACTTGGGCAAGTCACAGACAATGTGTGTGACCAGTTGTGGAACTCTGTAATAGTCTCCATCTGGTGCAAAACAAGCTTCTCTGATGAGTGGTGACTGGGACATTTGTCCATAAATATAAGGATATATATCTTGCACATAGTAAGAAATGACATTAGTCTAGTGATGTGACCGTTTTGGAGTTTTCTCTAAGATCTATGACCTCTCCAGCCATGTGTATTTGGCTATGTTTACATAGCCAAATGAGTTTCCTTGCATTGAGTGGGCTTTCAGTCCAATTAGATGGATGTTGATTGGCCCTAAAATAAAAGTGCCACTACTGCACCAGTGTCATATACTGTGCAGGTCATGAGAAGTTGTTCAAGAATGAAGCCCTATTTATCTTTGTTTTTCATTTATTGGCCACAATTTTTAATATTCTACATAATAAATCCTCCCTAATTCAAGGTTACAAAATTTTCTCCCAGACTTTTTCCCAGAATTTAACTTTTTCTAAGTTTAACATTTAGTCTATGATCCCCTTCCTGTGTATTTTTGCATATGGTTTAATGTATGATGCAAGGTACATTTTTAAAAATTATTTATTTAATAACCACATACATAGAAGGAGCATTTCATTACATCAGCATTGACATATTCAATAACATTTTCCTGAGCTAGGCTGCATCTCTTACAAAATTGGCTGTACATTTTTTGGTTTACAGTTGGATTATTACAGTTATACAATATTGTACTCAGTATAAACCCTATAAGACATAAAA
>NW_008343017.1:190398-251072 GCF_000622305.1 Nannospalax galili
TGCACATGCGTTTCTAATCTCTATATATCTGATTATTACTAGTCACTGTCGGTTACTTTCTGAGCTCCTTGGCATCTGAGCATAGATATAAAGTCATCAGGTAGATTTCAGTGGTAATGTTTTTCACATCTACTAATTATTAAGGAGCAAATATTTGTGCTTTGAAGAATTATTTTTTTAATCATTATTTTTTTAATTTTTAATAACTACATGATTAGAAGAAGCATTTCACTACAGCTTTAACATATTCAGTAACACACTCCAGAGCAAGAGTACATCTCTTTCACAAGTGGGTGTAAGCTTCTAGGTTCACAGTTGAGTTAATATAGTTATACAGTATTGAACTCAGTATAAGCCCTGTAAGACATAAAATTGAATGAGTTTTTTAACCTTTAAAAAAGATCTCCATTTCATTTTAGAATATATTGTTCCTTGCAGTAAGACTCATTGTTTTTGCTACTAAAACACTGAGATGTCAGCACATGCATCACTAATCTGTATGTCTCTGGTTATTACTCGTCCTAATCGGTTGCACTTGGATCCTTGGTGTCTGTTATGTCTATAAAGTCAGACATGGGAAATACCTTCTTTTGAGTTGTTGGCCAGGGTGGCCAAAGGGACTCCCAGATAGTAACCCAGCATAGAACTGGGCAAATGAAGCAGACCCCAATCTTACCTAAAGGAATATTGACAACTGATTGCTGGTTGAAGAGGAACAGCTGACCCTCCTAAAACAAAGACCTCTAGATAGGCTGACTAGGTTCACCAGAAGGGCAAGTAGTGGGGAATGGCTGAGGGGGCCACCAACACAGCAAGGTACATTTTATTTCAAGGTGTCCAGTTCTTCAAATACTATTTGTTAAAAAGATACCTGTTACTGTTGAATTGCTATGACCCATTTCTTGGTTTTCCACTCATCTCTGTGTCTTCTATATCACTGATGCACCGCTGTCTTGATTAAAGTGGCTCCTAGAAAGCCTTATAAGCATATAATATGAGTCTTCCCTAACTTTTTACTTATCTATGGGCAGTACTGGTTATTGACTCAGGACCTTGAACATGCTAGGCAAGCTCTCCATCGTGGAACTACAACCCCATCCCCAAACTTTGTCTTTTTCTTATTTTAAACAACTTTGGCTATTTTAGTTCCTTTCTCTTTTCTTTTTTAAAAATGTTTTCTTATTCTTTGACAATTTCATACATGTATACAGTATATCTCAATCTCTTGATCATATCCATCCCTACTCCTCCCTCCCCCTCTGGACTCTCCAACACATCTGCCTCCCACCTTCATGTCCTCTGTCATTTTTTTTTATAACTCACTGAATCCAATTAATGCTGCTAGTACACATGGATGTGGGCCAATCCATCAAGCATGGGCAACCTATCAGGGGTCACATCCCTGAAGAAAATTAATTCTGCCTTCCCCAGCACCTATCAACTGCCAATAACTTTTAGTTAGGGGCCAGCCTTATGAGCCCCTCCCCATCCATACTGGAATGTTGACTGGCTTGATCACAAGTGCTGAGAGTTCATGAGTTCAACAGTCATGCCATGTCGATGAGACAGCATGTCATAGCACTCTCCCTCATCTTCCAGCCTTATAATCTCTCTGCCCCTCTTTTACAATGCCTCCTCAGCCTTGGTGGAGGGAGGATGATACCAATGTCCAGTTTAAGGCTGAGCACCTGCATTTGTTACTTTCTTGTTGCTGGGATCAAACACTATGACTAAACTTGACTTACAGAAGAAAACTTTTATCTTAGCTTACAGGTTCAGAGGGAAAGTCATTAATGGCCAAAAGCAAGGCAGCATGAACAAGAAGCTGAGATAGCCCATCTCCATCCACACACAGGAAGCAGAGAGAACTGGAAGAGAGCCAAGGCTATTACACATTCAAAATCCATCCCCAGTGACATACTTCCGCCAGCAAGGCTGCACCTCCTAAAAGTTTCATGACCTCCCCAAACAGTGCCACAACAGGGGACCAAGTGTTCAGGCACTTGAGCCTATGGAAACATTTCTCATTCAAGCCACCACTGCAGTCAACAGCCACTTATTCTAAGTCACAAACTTCTGCGTTAACCTCTGTCCACTGCCAAAAGAAGCTTCTCCGACTGAGGTTGAATGCTGTGCTAATATAGATTTAGAAGGCGGTTTGTTAAGAGTATTTAGCAAAACAGTGCTGGCAAGGTTCTTCACTAGGGTCTTTGACCTCCCGGTCATGGGGTTTTAACCAGGTTTATAGTACCAGCTATGAAGTCCCTCCTCTGGAGCAGGCCTCAGATCCAATCAGGAAGTCATTGGTTACTCTTCTAATAGATACATCACTATTTCATTCAGGATTAACTTATGGAACTTGACAAAAGATCTGTTACCATTTTTCTTTTATTTTAAGGAGCAATTTTTTATGTTTTGAAATATTATTTTTTAATCATTTTTTAATTTTTAATAACTACATGACTAGAAGAAGCATTTTGCTACAGCTTTAACATATTCAGTAACACACTCTGTTTCACAAGTGGCTGCAAGTTTCTAGGTTCACAGTTGAATTAATACAGTTATACAATATTGAACTCAGTATAAGCCCTGTAAGACATAAAATTGAATGAGTTTTTAACCTTTGAAAAAGATCTCCAATTCATTTTAGAATATATTGTTCCTTGAAGAAAGACTTCTTGTTTTTCCTACTAACACTGAGATGTTGGCACATGCATCTCTAATCTGTATGTATCTGATTATTACTAGTCATAATCGGTTGCACTTTTTTTTACTAGAATGTTACTGAGTCTCAATTTGAATAAGACTGACATGTAGGCAATGTTGGGTCTTTCGATTTATTAACACATACCTTTCTGATTGCTTTAAGTGTTTTAGCTCTCTCATAATACTTTTAGGCTTTGGCATATAAATCTTGTACATATTTCATTTGATTTATCCCTAACTATTTCAAGTTTTGATTCAGGTTCTGCATAGGCAATTGTATCTCTGAATACAGTAGGGTGGTTTGTTCATTCCAATTTCTATGCTTATTTCCTTTTCTTGACTTATTCCACTAACAAAGATTCTGAGGATGAGAGCAGGAGAAAATGTTTTCCAGTTTGAGGCGCTATGGACAGCTGATGGTTTCTCAGGAAGGGAGAATCAGTTTTCTTTAAGGCTGTGACTCCCTTGTAGGTCAACCATGCTCCAGGATGCCCCAATACCCAGACTATATAGGCAATACAATTGGACTCAACAGATTATTTTACAAAAGAGGACACAAAGTTTAGAGATAGGAAGATGAAGGTGGATCTGGGAGGAGTTAGGGGGAGGAGTGGGGGAGAATATGATTGTGCTGGGATAGCTTTAGTTGTCAACTTGACACACCTTGGTAGAAGGAGTCTCAATTGGAGAATTTTCTCCATTGGACTGGCCTGTGGCCGTGTCTGTGGGCCATTTTCTTGACTATTGAGTGGTATAGGAGGACCCAGCTCACTGGGTGGTGCCACCCCTGGGCAGGCTGTTCTGTATTATATAAGAAAGCAGGCTGAGCAGGGGCCAGCGGACCAAGCCAGCAAGCAGCATTCCTCCATGGTTTGTGCTCCAGCTCCTGCCTCCAGGTTCCTGCCCTGAGTTTCTAACTTGGGCTCCCTGATGAACTGACCCAGAAGATGTAAGCCAAATAACCCTTTTCTATCCAAGTTGGTGTTGGTCAGAGTGTTTTATCACAGCGATTGAAAAGAAACTAGAACAATGATCAAAGTACATTATATGAAATTGTCAAATAAATAATAAAAACATTATAAATAAATAAAACAAAAATATTTGTCAGTTTACACATTTGACAGGGGATTAATGTTTCAACTTATGAATAATTCAAAAACTTAAGCAAAAAAAATAATAAATGAACTAATTAGAAAATGAAATAAATGAACACTTTTCCAAAAGACAAAGTACAGATGGCCAAGAGGCACATGAAAAAAAACGCTCAACCTTATCCATCAGGGTAATTCAAATCAGAACCACATTGCGCTTCCATCTCATCCCTGTCAGACTGGTTGTTAATAAGAAAACAAATGACAATAAATGTTGGGGAGAAAGTGGGGGAATGGGAACAGTTATATATTGCTTAGGGAATGTAAATTAGTGCAGGCACTATGGAAATCAGTATGGAGGTTCTAAAGAAACTAAAGACAGAGCTACTGCTCTGGATTGGCTTATGTTACTGTGATAACCAAGACCAACTTCAGAAGGAAAGGGTTTCTCTCACCTTTCAGTTTACAGTTTATCATGGAGGGAAGCTGGGGCAGGAGCTCAAGAAAGAAACCTAGAGTGAGGATCTGAAGCACTACCACGGTGGAATGCGATTCATTGACGTGTTCCTTTGGCACACACAAAGCCTGTTTTCTTTTATTTATTATTTTTATTTTATGTGTGTGACTATATTGCCTGCATATATGTGAGTGCACCCATGTCTGCAATGCTCACAGAGGTCAGAAGAATGAGTCGGATCCCCTGAAACTGGAGTTACAGATGGTTGTTAGGCATCATGTGGGTATTGGGAATAAAACCTGGGTCCTCTGGAAGAGCAGCCGCTCTGAAATGCTGAGCCATTTATCCATCCCTAAAGCCTGCTTCCTTATACAACACAGGACCACCTTCTCAGGGATGTCAACACTCACAGGGGGATGGGTCACATCACTCAACAATTAAGAAAATGCCTCACAGAAATGCCCACAGGCCAATCCTGCAGAGGAAGTGTCTCCATTGAGGCTCCCCATTCCCAGGTGTGTCATGTGGACAACGGAAGCTTAACCAGGTCAACTGATCCCTTGTCAACTTGATGCGCAAACACATCACTATTAAACCACACTCTTTTCATTTCTTGTCCCCAAACTCTCATGTTAATATTACAATATATAGCATTGGGCAGCTTCAAAATCCCCGCAGTCCTTAAAAACTCCAATAATTTAAAGGCTTAATGTATCTTTAAAATAAACCAACGTCTCTTAACTGTGAGCTCTGTGAAATTAAAAAATCAAGTTACATACTATCTTATTTCAAGACGGAAGAACCAGGGCAAACTTAAGCAAAACCAAAGTTCAGGAGTGTAGCTTAATGTTCAACATCTGGGATTCACTTATGAATCTAGTTTCCGAAAGGCTCAGGCAGCTCCATTTCTCTGGCTCTGCCACATGCAACATGTACAACTTGTCTCATGGACTCAGGTCAGCTCCACTCTACATCACCCACTGCCCTTTGTGGTCATCCCATGATCCTGGCATCTCTAATATATCCTAGGGTCTTCACTGCAAATGAGGATGAACCTTCACCTATGGCCTCTCAAGGCGCCAAGCCTCGGTTTCTCTCCATGACCCCTTCAATTCTGCCAAAACCAATACCACATGGGAGGCTCCTACACAGTACCAAGTTTGGCTACCAGTTTGATGTGCGGCTGTGACCCCCTCTGGAACACAGCTACTGTGTGATGACCCTAGATAAATACTTTCCAGAAGATTTCACCTCAGTTATGCTGGTCTCTTGTTAATCACAGCTGATTTTTCAGCCCCAGATGACCACCATCAATTGTCCCAGTAAATCACAAAAGATTTTACTTCCAAAAATTCCTCATTCAAAACATATCACACTAACTGTCTTAATAGAGTATTTGCTTCCCTTCAAATCTTCAAAAGCTAGGCCTCCACCATCTACATTTTTCTAAACACTCTTATCTTCCAAGTTCCCACAATACCTCATTAAGCTCTGAGCATGCAGTGGCTTTATGTCAGTGGCTTTATTTATATCCAAAGTACTCCTAAAAAAAACAACAAACAACAGGATCATATCCATCACAGCAATATCCCACTCTGTGGTACCAACTTCTATTCTGGTTTGGTTCCTTTTGCTGTGATAAAGCACTCTGACCAAAACCAACTTGGGGAGGAAAGGCTTTATTTCACCTTGTAGCTTATCATCCCATGGAAGGAAGCTGGGGCAGGAGCTCAGGTTAGGTACCTGGAGTCGGGAACTAAACATGGACCATAGGAACACTGCTTACTGGCTTGCTCCCCTGGCCCATGCTTAGCTTGCTTCCTTTGTTGTTGTTTTTAATTATTTCTATTGAATAAAAAATAACCCAGGACCACCTGATGAGGGGTGGTACCACCCACACTGGGCTGGGCCCTTCTATATCTCTCAACAGTCAAGAAAATGATTCACAAATATGCCCACAGGCCAATTCAATGGAGGGGATACCTCCATTGAGGTTTCCTCTTCCCAAGTGTGTCAAGTTGACAACTAAAGCTTAACCATGGCAACTCCCTTAAGATGCAGTGAAGCACTTACCAAAGGAATTTAAGCAAACATATTACAGAGATATCTGTTCATTGATGTTTATTATGGCATTATTCACAACAGCCAAGTTATGGAATGAGCCTAGGTGTCCATCAACGGATGAATGGATAAAGGAAACATGGCATATATACACAATACAATTTTATTCAGGTATAAAGAACAAAATGTATCTTGTAGGCAAATGGGTGGAATTGGAGATCATCATAATTAACTAAACTAAACCTGACCTAGAAAGTCAAATTGCATATTTTCTCTCACATTTAGAACCTATAATACACATTTATGAATATATGTATCTATATGTGTACATATACATAAATGATATGAAAATAGAATGTGAAATATTTAGAAAGAAGGGGCTTAGAATGTGGGGGTCAGGAGAGGGTAATGGGGAGTGGATATGGTCAAAGTACATGCGATACCTAGCATGATCCATCACTTCACAAAGTAAGTGCACATTAATCAAAATTTTTGTCACTGCCGAGTATGTTTTCAAACTAGACTAGTGAGAGTGTATTATTTACCTTGTTGATATTCTCAATCTTTAATTCTTAGTTAGCTTAGAGGTTTTATCATGATTGGTGATTGAATTTGGTCAAGTGATCTTTCTATATCTAATGAGATGATTTTACAGTTTTTCTCCTATTCTGCTGATATCTATGACACTGAATGATTTTAAACTGTGGAACAATTTGCATTTTAAGGATAAGCTCCATTTGGACATGGTCTATTATCACTTTATTGCTGGGTTTGACTTACAGTATTTTGTAGATTTTGTATTCTTATTTATGAAGGTTAAATTTCATTTTCTTATCATGTTTGCTTTTGTTATGAGCATAGTGTTAGTCTCCTAAAACAAATAACTCATTCATTCATTCATTCATTCTACTTTTTAATTTCTTTATTTATGAGACAGCATCTTACGCTGAAGTCCAGGCTATCCTAGAACATAGCCCAGGTTGGCTTTGAACTTGCAAGCCTTCTCCCTCAGCCTTCCAAGTGCCTAGGTTATAGGTGTGTACAGCTATGCTTGGCTTCTCCCCACTCTTTTCTGCTTCTGTAGAATTGGTGTAATAATTTCTGTATATCTGTGCCAGAATTCTGTGGTGAGGAACCTGGGTCCAGAGTTTCTTTGGAATTATCAATTTCATTCTAAGTAACTATAAGACTCTGAAGCTTATTATAATTAAGCTTTGTTCATTTGCATCTTTTGAGGAATATGTCCATCTTGTTTAAGTTGTCAAATGTGGTAGTGTAAGAGTGCTCATCATTTTTCTTCATTGTCCTTTCAATGTCTCCTTGTAGAGGACAGCAGCTTAAATTATGACAGACCTCTTTCAGGTTCACTGGTTGGCCTGTCATTTACCCCACACTAATATAATTCAAGGATCAGTCAGAGATGTGGCCAGTGTTCCCCAACTTGGTCTCTATCCTTTGGGGGATTCCTTCCTAATTTTCTGTTTGCTGTTTTCTCAAAAGTCTGGTTAGTCATTCTTCATGGTACATGAGATGAGAACCTGCCCCATTCTAAAAGCTACAAAATCTGTCAACTCACCAGTACCATTCCTTCATCCATCAGTTGATTCATTTGGTATCGCCAGAGAGCTTAAAATCACTCTCCAATGTTATTCCGTAATGTCTTCTAAACCATATTTTGTCTTTTGTGTGTGGTTGTTTTTAATGCATGTTTCTTTGATAAAGATGATCAGATATTCCTGGAGATGGAAATTCCACTTCGTTTTAAACCACTAAAGTCCCCCCAAATGTCAAGTCTCTTCTGTATGAAGAATAACTCTTTAATAAAGGACCACAATTGTGAAGAAATTCTTCCCTGGACTCTATAAGTCTAAGACAAATAACCCAAATGATTTCAGATCCTATAGCGTGTTCTTGCATGAACTTAGAAGTATTGGCACCAGGTAATGGTCCAAGAACCCCCTTTTCCGCTGTAAGGAGAACTTTTAGTTCTCACCTGATTACACTTTGTTCAGCATGCTCTATAACATATGGTACAGGAAATGCTTATGTCAAATGGAAACATATCACAAAAAGACTTTACCTTGAATCCTGCCCTTTCCCCTTCCCCACTGAACTAAGCTCTTTGATCACGTTTCCTTAAGCCCAGAGAGAATGCTATACTATTGGCAGCTTGATTCTCTGCTCCTAGGGTCTCCTACTTCCCTTTATTTAAAAACACCGCCCCCCAAATGTCCAGAACTCAGTCATGGTTAAAATTCTGAATCTCTCCTAGATGAAAGAAGGAAGAATTAAAACCTGGCCAGGGGGGTAGTTGATAGATGGAAACATTTTCTAGGGTAGGAGATCACTTGCTCTGTGCTTTATTCTTTTACCCATAAATAAAATGCTTATTTCTGTGCAGAGATCTTGACAGGCAAAGGAATGCCAACAATCACCAGTATGATATCCTTGCCTTGGGTAATTTTGTTTTGGCATGTGAGGAAAAACTGCAGCAGCACACTTTAGGTTTTGTGCTAGAGACCAGTACAGCATCAGGATCCACAAAGCAAGGAGGGACCCACTCTCTGGGGCACGTGGAGCTGAGATTCTGCTTAGGAGTAATTGATGGCAGAATGAACAGAGGTAGAAGATTGAGCACTCATGTATGGAAATCACAGGCCTGAGTCTTTTCAGGGAATTTGCAGGGATGCTGGTGATAATGAGGCACTAGGCGTGAGGTGTGATAACAGAGGGGTCTGTGTAGGTAGGAGAGTCCCAATGTTAAGGGCTTGACTACATGATTAAAAGGTTTGGTCTTCATTTTTCAGATATGCTAAACCTTACAGGTGTGTTAATTAGGAGGAAGGAAAGATCATACCACATGCACATTTTGTTCATTCCTCCATGTTCTTGTTATTTGTCAAGGTCCTTCCTGGAGGAGTTGGTCTGATAGGGATAAGAGGTGGGTTCAACATGAAGAGACGTGCTCTTAAGAACCATATAGTTTAAAATTAGACTGAGGTCATTTATTATGTTGTTACACTGAGCCTCTTTTAATGCAGTCTGGGAACCAGACTTCTTGAGACATGATTTGTGTGAGAAAATGGTTACCTTGTCCAAGGATTTCGAAAAGAAAAACTGTAGCCACAGAGTCTCAAGCAAAGGATTTCTGTAGGCTAGCTAGACAGAGTAAAACTGAAAGTTTCAAAATAACTAGAATCAGCTGGGAAGGAATTGGAGGTACAGGGAAGGGTTATCACCACATGCTATGTTGGAAATTGGAAGAAAAAGAATGACAGTGAATTCAACTGTTTTCTGGAAACAGGGCTAAGAGTATCTAGCTTGCTCCTTGGAACCCTAGAATGAGCAAAATAATGAAAAGTAGGGAAATGCCTCTAAATGGTATAGGAGACGTGTGCTTTCCCACAATCTGGGCTGACTTGAAAAAGACTAAGCTGCTCAGTCAGAACTGGGACAGCTGCTAAAACCATGGGAAAAATCAAGCAGGGTTCTTAAGCTGAAGTCCACCGACCACTGGAAGTTGGGCCAGTCTTATGTTGTAATGCCATTTATAACAAGGTAAACTACATAAACCATCTGACTGAAGTTAGCACTATGAGAGCTAATTAAAGCTAAAAGTCACTTCACCAGGGTCCTGGAAACAGCCCAAGCTGTCTGTCCTGTAACTGCTGGGGTTTCTACAGCAGTGGCACTGTGAGTGGTGTGGGAAGAAACATCAGACCTAGATCACCTGCTTCTAAGTCCTAGACCAACCTCCATAAAACTTTGTTTCCTCACTTCACCAGGGTCCTGGAAACAGCCCAAGCTGTCTGTCCTGTAACTGCTGGGGTTTCTACAGCAGTGGCACTGTGAGTGGTGTGGGAAGAAACATCAGACCTAGATCACCTGCTTCTAAGTCCTAGACCAACCACCGACTTGGTTGAAATTAAAACTTTGTTTCCTCAGTCACAAAGTAGAAACATCCACATTTTTTAACATTGTTGTTTCATTAGAAATGAAAGTAAGGATTCTTGTTAGGATCATGTGGATGTTACCTAGTAATCCTGACCAGTGAAGATGGGAAGTCTGTAAAGCTGTGCTGTACAGCAGCCACTACAAGTGACTATTTGATATCATTTTAATTTTTTTATTTTATGGGTACGAATGCTTTGTGTGCATGTGTGAGTATACCACATGTGTGCAATGCCTCACAAAGGGAAGAAGAGGGCATTGGATCCCCTGGGACAGGAGTTATGGATTGTTGTTAGCTGCCATGTGGGTGCTGGGAATCAAACCCAAGTCCTCCGTGAGAATAACCAGCGCTCTTAAACACTGAGCCATCTCTCCAACCCCACAAGTGACTATTTGAGGTATGGCTTGTCCAGACCGAGATGCACTGCCAGAGTTCATACAACAGGAGACAAAAACAGATCATTCATAGTGTTTATATAACTTACATGTGAAATTACAACATTTTAGTTATATTGGGTAAAAGAAAGTAAATGTTAATTTTATCTATTTATTTTTACTTAATCTAATGTAGTTACTAGAAAATGTTATAGTATGTGTGTGGCTCCTATTTAGGTTTGTATTATGTTTCCAGTGGGCTGTAATACTGTAGTGTATTTCCCATCCATGAAAATAACAGTAAAGAATGTTGAGACCTGCCTTTCAAAATAAAGGCAGGATACATGTGAAATTTATTCACCTCATAAATTCATCCATTTAAAAAATTCACTTTACCAACATGGTATGTGTCATGCCAAGGCTTGCCTGTGTGCCAAGGGCTAGGTACAGCCTAGTCCAAGCCCTTCAGAAGCTCCTGCTGTAATCATGGGTGAGAACAGAGTTGGTGCAGCTCACAGCTCATCAAGAATATCTTTGAGGGGACTAGAGAGATGGCTCCGTGGTTAAGAGCACTTGCTTCTCTTGCAGAGGGCCTGGGTTCAGTTCCCAGTGCCCGCATCAGACAGCTCACGACTGCCTGTGACTCCAGTTTCCCGGGATCTGATACCCTCTTCTGGCCTCTGCAGATACCAGATGTACGCAAGGTGTACATGCAAGCAGGCACTCGTATATACACATAAAATAAAAGTAAATGCATACTTTTCTTAAAATATTTTAACAACACAAATAAAGAATGTACTTGAATCCAGGTCTGGAGCACGGGCCTGTAATTACAGCTATTCTGGAGGCTGAAGCAGGACGATCACAGATCTGGCCTGTGTGGGTTACAGAATGAATTCCATGCCAGCCTGTGCAACTTAGTGAAACCCAGTTTGATCTGAGAATATAGCCAAGTTCAATAAATGAATGGATGTGATGGTTCTTAGTATCTGTTACTAGATGAGGGGTGCCCAAACATAGCAAGGTAAGAGAAAGCATGGTCTCAAGACATGGAACTTGATCTAAAGTTCTTTGCTGCAGCCAGGCAAGGCAGCCTTTAAACATTTCAGGGTTGCACATGGACCTAGATAAAGAGCCAGCTTGCAGGGAGCCCCATCAGCTGAGTCTGTAAAGACATAACACTTGGGAGGCCAAGGCTTGTTCCCTGTATGGGTCATTTCACTTGGCTGTGATCCTTGCCTCAGCCTTACCTCCTGCAACCACAGCCAGCTGTGTTGTAAACATGCTTTGAATGACTTAGAGTCAAAGCAGGCACATGAGATGGGAGCAGGGCAACTCTGTCACCACTATTAGAGCAGCAGCTGCAAACACAGTCTTCATGATCAGCAAGGACTGGCACAAGAGCTCTTACAACTTAGCACAGTACCTTATTCAGGCAACCCAAATCAAACCAACTTTTGTCTGCACATCTCACCTGAACTCATTGACCAGGGTGAAGTTGGTAGGGTAACAATCCTGGACACTACAGCTTGTAGACAGAGAAGAACACAAGGAGCATTCACGGGAATCCGGCCTTTCCTAAAGATGGTGTTGCCAATGAGCATACAGGCCTCCTGGTCTGACCTACAGAGATTGTTTAGAATTGGAAATATGGGCACCTATCTCCTGAGTGACCTGTCTGCTGGTAATGTTTACATCCACATGCACACAGAAAGGTGGTATGTTTTCATTCTAGGCTGAGGCTCAGCCCCATGCTCTTCGCTGAAGCATCGCTGACAGAAAGGCTGGTCTGGAATCTCCAGCTATACAAATAAATACTGGAGCAAGGCTTAACAGGAAGACCCTCACTACCCAATTTCTTCCAGATGGCAGTGATGGATGACTGTATGTTTATGTTTACTTGGTTTCCCAGGTGACTGATGTCCTGGTTTCCACTGGTCATGGTTTGATGAGCATTTCTTGGAAGATGTGAGCTGCCTACCCCAGCTGTCCAGCTCTTGGTCCACTGGTCTATCCCACACTCAACAGTGTCAGGAAGTTACTGTGCTTCTTGGCTGTCTAGTTAACTCTTCACTTACCAATGCTTCCTAACCCTCGCCTTATAAACTTCAGAGCTAGCAGGGCAAAAATAAAATGTAAACCACTGAAAGTCACAATAGGCAGAATAATGTCCCCTCCCTCAAGATTTACACACACTAATCCCCAGGAATTGTAGCATGTTACCTTTTCATAGTGAAGGGGAATTAAGGTTGAAGATAGAGTTAAAGCTGCCAACCACCAGGACATACAACAGGGAGACTAACCTGGATTATCTAGGTTGACCCTATGCAACCACAAGGGTCTTTACAAGTGAAAGGAGAGGATCTGAGAAATGGCTTAGGAGGTAAAAGGGCTTGTTGAACCTGAGTTCGATCCCTGGAACCCAAGTAAGAAGCCAGAAGCTATAGCACATGTGTGCAACAGTAAAAGCAAGATAGATCCTGCTTTAGAAACAAGGTGGAAAGGTGAGACCCAATTCCCAAAAGTTGTCCTCTGACCTTCACACAGGCATTGTGTCATGTACGAGGAGAGGAGAGAGAGAGAGAGAGAGAGAGAGAGAGAGAGAGAGAGAGAGAGAGAGAGAGAGAGAGAGAGAGAGAGAGAGAGAGAGAATCACAGTAATGTGATATGAAAGGACTCAGGCTGTGATTGGTGCAAAAAGGGAGGCCATGAGCCAAAGTGGTATTCTCCAAAATCTGGAAAAGTCAAAGAATTTTCCTATAAGGTCTCCAGAAAGAACTTGGTGATGTAGACACCTTGGTCTTAGCCCACAAGACCCATGTCTGACTTCTAACCTTTACAACAGAAAGAGAATGTGTATTATTTAAGTTACGAGGTTCATGGTAATTTGTTATAGTAATAGAAAACAAGTGCAGACCCAAACAAGGGTGAATGGGGCTTAGTCTCCAAACTCGGCTCTTCTCAGCAAAATGTGAGCTGTCAGAATAGCCTTTCACCAGGGCTGCCAGATGCTGGAGCACACACATTGCTTCTTACAAAGTTTAAGAAAGCGGAGAAATATTACTCTTTGATCAAGTCCTTCTGATTCTGAGTAGGGAGAAAAAGCATTATGGAGTTTAGCATCGGAAAGATCTTGGTTCAAATCTTAGCTCTGCCATGGCCTCAGTGTCTTGAGTGAGTTTTTAACCTTATAGGTGATCAACATTTGGTGTGGATGCTACACTCATCTCAGACGGTTGTTATAAAGACTAAATAAGGTGTGTGCAGTCCCATGGTCCGTTAAATCATGCCTTCTATCATCTTTGTAATTCCTTCTCAGACTACCCCTGTCCTCTCCATGCCTATGGCACTGGACTGAGTTAATTTCTTCATAGCTTTTGCCATCACTGTTTCAACAGATGCTAAGAACCAACTCCGTACACCAGCCCTGCTCCACAGCCCTACAGCAATCCTCCTAAGAGAGTGTCTAGGACATCTCTCCTGCTGCAGAGCCTCCGGTTGCTACCTGCTGCCGGTGAGTCGACGCTCTGAAGTCCTGTGACCGACAAGTGTGCGCCTTCACAGAATCCCCTCTCCTACAGCCCTCTAACCTAGGTTCCCTTCTTGTCAGGCTTTCGTTCCTTTCTGTCCCCTTATACGCTTACTTTTTATTTTCTGTCTCTGTAATTCCTGCCCCCTTTCCTTCATCTACAGAGCTCTTTTTCCTTGTTAAAGTTCATTTCAACTGTTAACACTTTTGCGAAGCCTTTTCTGATCCCTCCAAGAAGTTAAGAAATCGTACTACTGCCCCCACTGTGAGATACGCTACAGAACTGAGGGCGAAATTTGAGTTTTTTACTTACTATGCCTGTCTGCCCTCCATCTTTGTTTAATTTTTTTGATGACAGAGGCAATGCATTTTGTTTCTTCCTTCTCAGACCCTAGGATACAGGCTTGACATAACATGTATTTAATATTTGTTTGTACTGGGGTGAATAAATTAGAATTGTTATATTTTAAAGTCTTTGCCAAGAAATTCAAACATACTTTTCAGCTCCCAGGGTGGAGGATCCCGGGATGGCCCATCTGTGATGTTTCACACTTAGTGAGTCCTCTAACAGTTGAGTTATTCAGCAAATTTATATTTATCCTTCAAGGACTCAAGGATCTTAATCAGGCCACTCTTTGGCTTCAAATTCTTAAAGCTGGGCTCTCATAAAATAAGACTTGAATTCAGTTTTTGCCCACTCAACAGTCCAACCATACTTCCTACAAATGCAGAAAATATGCTTTTTTTCAGCAAAGTATTTTATCCTTCTTCTTAAGAGATAGATCGACAATAGACAGATGGATACATAAAATTATAATGAATATCTCTACTGTAGAGCAAACTGACTCAAAAATTTCTGTTTGAGGAAGAAATATTTTATTCCTGTTCAAAGAAAGAAAAGCAATTTTTGTTCCACAAGTTTCAAAATATTGAATAAAAAGCATATGACCCTTGTCAAATGAATGTGCATTTTATAAATTCTTTTGGAATTTTAAATCAGTTTGTACTAAACAGGTTATTTTTACCTTATCCTACTTAAAACCTATATCTTAAAACACAGAGAACACATTTGCATCCCTTCACTCATGCTGGGTAATAAAGTAACATCTGCGGGATGCAGGGCAGCGTGCTTTGTTTAGGAACGTCTGCCAATACAGAATTAGTTAGTCCTGAGTCCTCCATGTTTGGCCTAATCATACAAACAGAAACTTTGGTTGACTCCAAATTTAATGTTGCTTTTTCCAACATTCTACAACTACGGTTAAAAAACAGTATGTTTTCTTTATATAGTGTTTTTAAATTTCCCCTCCCCCATCATTTGATAGATAAGAAATCCAGGATTGGGATTCAAAGGTGAAAATGACCTTTCATGCAAAAAAAGACTGGTTAAGACCCATGAAGAAGTGGAAATCTAAAAGAAATTTTATTAGAAAATTCTTCTGTTTTGGGGGCCTAAGTAGACCCTGTCTTGGCTCCTAAGAGCTGGTAAGGCCAAGAGGGCCAGACAGTCTTAATTGAAGATTTCTTAACTTAATTGAGATTGGGTTTCAATTCCCATCTTGAGAGAAGCCATATCTTTGTAACCATCTCCCTTGTTCCTGCAAAAATCTCCCCGAAGCCTGCCTGCTCGTTGAGAATAAAGGTCTCTAACCTGGCAGAGCCATGCTTCTGATCCACACTATATGGTTTAAAAGAGTTACATTCACTCCTGGGATCCTTCCATGTGTTCTTGATGTGTTGAGAGTGAAATGCAATCTAAATAATGATCCTCATTTGGAGAAGTGAGTGAGTGTCCAGGCAAAGCAAGCAGGACAGATTAGATGATTGCATTCCACTGTGGGCACATCATATGGCACTTGACCTGCTGGGTTGTTAGAAACAGCAGATTGGAGTGCCCATTCCCACTGGCCTCGAAAGTTCTCTCTAAAGAACTTCACAAATGCTAAGTACCTGCCTGTGGGGATCTTTCACTTTTGTTAGTCCATTGTGGCCTTGACCAGCTTTGACCAGACAGTCTTGAGAAAGGATGATGTTCAGGAAGAAAGTATAGGGAAAAATGCCTAAATCCAGCCCGTGAAGAAAATCTGACTTATGGAATCAGCAAAAATTGACCAGAGAAAAGACACTACGGGGTAACACAGGCAGATTCAGAATCTACAGACAAATCTAGTCAAAGTCATGTGGAGTTAATGAGGAAGCAAAGAACAGAAACCAAGGTGTTTGGGATAGTCCAGCTAATTTCTCACAGCAGCACAAGGGGCCTGACTATAGGCTCTGTTCACACTTCTTCTGCTCCCCTGGCCTGGCTCCTACCTTTAGTGATAGTTTCTGTGACTTTTGAGATGACTTAGAAGGTAAAAGTGCTTAAAATGCAAGCCTGATGACTTATGTTTGATTCCCAGAACCCACATAAATGTGGGAAGAGAAAACCTTCTCTGAAAGTTGCCCTCTGACCTCCACATATATACTGTGGCATGTGCATGCCCACACTCACACATGCACACATGCACACATCACATGCATACACACAATAATAATCAAAATAAAATTTGAATAAATAAATATTGGGTTTTTCATTTTTTATTTTTTTCAAAATTTTTGTTGATTCTTTGAGAATGTCATACAATTCATTTTGATCACATACAGACCCCTCCCCATCTCCACTGTCACCTTACTACCTCCCTCCCAACTCCATGTGCTCTACTGTTTTTCTCTTTTTAAAGGACTATTGAGTCTAATCTATGTTCCCCAAATGGTCTTGGGTATGGCTCTAACCCTTGAAGTCTGGTCAACCTACCTATCAATGAAGAAAACTGACTCTCCTCCCAGAAATGATCAATTACCAATAGATTTTCAGCCAGGCCTGGGGCTTCCTGCCCACCTTCCCCATTCATACTGAATTTTGTCTGGCTTAGGTTTCAACAGGTCTTAAGCATGGTGTTATAGGCAGTGTGGGTTCATATGTGCAACTACCCTGTGGTATCCAGACAATATGGCCTTCTTGTATTACTCCACCACCCCTGACTCTTATAATCTTTCAGCCCCCTCTTCGACAGTGTTCCTTGTGGCCTTGAAAGGAAGCAGTGTGATATGACCTATTATTATGCCCGTATATTAGTGCATCTCTCTCCTCCCACCAGAGAAAGTTATTCTTGCTGCAGATAGCGATTAACACAGAGGCCCATGCCTGCTCAACCCACAGAGAATAGGAGACTGAAGAGTGCTCAGTCCTAAATGGGATGCCTCAATGACATCCTTTTACATTTTTAATTGCACTTTGAAATCAGTACAAGTTAAAATCAGCACCTAAGTATACATATTTAGAAGGGTCACAAGATGATAATGTGTATTGATCAAATCTGGGTAATTAACATTTCCATCAACATAACCCTAAACATTTATGATTTCTTTGTATTAGGGAATTTAATTGCATTTCTGAAACTGTGAGAGTACTAGATTATCATCATACAATATTCAAGTAACATCAACGCATATAAAGCAAAAACTAAGAGTACCTTCCTTACAGTCAAATTCTGTCCCCACCCCCAGTGGAGACAAATGCTAAAAATTAGGCCTGTGTAACTTGGGAAGTTTTTCTAGGTACAGACACACATCTAAGTTAGTTTTTTAATATGGTCTCTCTCTCTCTCTCTCTCTCTCTCTCTCACACACACACTGTGTCTCTCTGTACACACAAACACAGCGACGAGTTTTTTTATATACTCTCTCTCTCTCTCTCTCTCTCTCTCTCACACACACACACTATATATATATATATGCATCAGCATACTCTGTTTCATTTCTTCTATACAGCATATAAATCTTCTTCTTTGTTAATGACTATATTAGTAGTCCTGATAAGCATATGATAAATGTATTAGTTACCTCCCTTTTAACTTTATATTGTATATAATGCTGCCTTGAACACCCTTGTGTAGCTATTCTTGCCCACTTACATTAAGTATTTCTATAGGATAAATTCTTAGAGGGGAATTGCTGAATCAATAGGTATGCATTTAAATTTTTTATAGGTACTGCCAAATCATTGTTTTGTTCCAATGTATATTCTCACCCAGCAGTGTTTGTGAGACTCTTTCCCTTCACCTTCATCATCACTGGATGTTACTGTTTACGTCACAAACTGGTATCTGATTTGATTTACCCTACAGGCTGTGATAACTGTGGATGTTCCAAGCCTAGCACTCATCTCCTGGTAGTGAATGCTACTCTGGGAGGCTAGACACTTGGTGTGGGTTTCTTTGCTTATAAAAGGGATTTCAGGGGCTGGGGCGGGGGGGATGGCTCAACAGCTAAGAATACATGCTCCTCTTGCAGAGGACCCAGGTTCCACTCCTAACACCCATGTCAGGTGTACACAACCAACTGTAACTCCAGTTCAAGCCAATTTGCTGCCATCTTTTGGTCTCCAAAGGTACTGTATGCATATAGTCCACATAGAGATGAGCAGTCACACATGCACATAAAAAAAATTTAAGGGACTTGAGAGATGGCTCAGGGGCTAAGAGCACTGACTTCTCTTGCAGAGGACCCTAGTTTGATTCCCAGCACCCACATGGCAGCTAATAACTACCTGTAACTCCAGTTCCAGGGAATCCAAAGCGTTCTTCTGATGTCTACAGGCATTGCATGACATGGATGTACTCACATACATGAAAGCAATATGCTTATATACGTAAAATAAAAATAAAATATTTTTTAAAATTTAAAAATAAAGCATTTATGAAAATACAATACTAACAACTCCATACATTTTATAATTTACACGATGTCTTTTCTATCTTGCTCCTTTGGTTTCACAAAGTTTCTCCATGTAAGGAGGGATTTTGTTTTTATCTTGGGGGCTCAGAACCTTCTTAAATTCATATGGATAATGAAGGGAAGAAGCTGGAGTTGAGTACAAGCCTCGTATGTTCAAAGCCCATGTCCTACCCAACATTTCTGTCTTCCTCTTTGGAACAGATAACCACCTAAGAATTTGTGTTTCCGATCAGTATCTTTTGTAATGTCCACTGTCTTTAGAGAATCTCAAGTTTATTAGTGGATCAGGTGAGTTTAAAGATACAGCAATTTGTGGCTTATAGAGCTATCAGATTTGCTTATGAAATATTTTTGTAGTTTGAATATCTAGTATGTAACACAAGGTGACCCAAGGTATCATGTCAAGGGGCAGATAATTGGCAGGGTGACATAATGTTTCATGACAATCTTATCTAGTGTCAATGCCAGAACTGAGGCCACCTTCCAGTGCTAAAGCCTACCACTAAACTATTTTATATTTAGTCTGTGCACTCTTACAGACCAGAAATGCTCAGGGAAGAAGATCAATTCACTCTTTCCTTATAGACAAGTTACACAGGAAGCAAACTCTAAGAAGGTTGCAAGCTGAATATAGAATTAGAGGAAAGAGAGTTTGGGGTTTTCTTAAGCTAGTTTGAGCTCAAATAGCAGAAGGTATTCTTACCATTAGAAGATCACACACTCAACACTAACAAAGACCCAGTAGAACATAACATAAATGACTGAAGTAGGTCGGGGGCAGGGATAATGGAGACTGTGACACATGGGACAGTATGTGTCCTAAAGAAAGGAGCCTGCTTTGTGACTTCAGCCCATTGTGGCTCAAACTGGCTAAGCCAGGTCTTCCCACACTTTCAAGAAAAGCTATAAACTTGAATTTCAATATTAAATTTGGTGACAATTCTTTAATTTAAAAAATACTGTGAGGGGCTGGAGAGGTGGCTCAGTGGTTAAGAGCACCAGCTGCTCTTGCAGAGGACCCAGGTTTGATTTCCAGCATCCACATGGCAGCTAACAACCTTCCGTAACTCCAGTTCCAGGGGATCCACACCCTCTTCTGACCTCACTCAGATACATGTACATACATGCAGGCTATATACTCACACATATAAAATGAAAATAATAAACAATATATTGTGAGTCAATTTACTGTGGGCCAGATTTAGCTTACCAAGTGGTTTGGATGTGATAGTTTACTGTATTTTTAAAAAATTCATCAAGAAAACATCTAAGCTGCTTAGAGATATGGCTTCTTTATCTCTAAACAAAGATTGGTATTCTTCTGAATTTCCTTTTTATCCTTGATAACCAGTCTCTCCTTACAGTCATTCCCCACATACAACAGTATTTTAAGAAATTTATTACATTTTAATGTATTTTGTGTGTATGTGTGGGGGTTTCAAGTTTCATGATGCACAAGAGGAGGTCAGAGGACAACTTTCAGGAGTCAGTTGTCTCCTTCCATCCTGTGGGTCCTGGGGATGGAACTCAAGTTGTCAGGCTTGGCAGCAAGTGTCCTTCCTACTAAGCATCTCATGAGCCCTTGGAACAGAGTATTTTTTTATTATATTTCCTCTTGCTAAATCGAATACACTTCCATTTTAGCCATGCCTCCTTGGGAAGATTCCCAGCTCAACTTTTAATTGGACTCACATACAGTCAACCTTTGACTTATTGTTACTTCCATTTGTTATTTTTGTCAGTGTTCTTACACTAGATGTCTACCATCTGTCAGTGTGACTCTCACCAATACAATTCTCAGATGATATCTCCATTTGCAAGTCTTCAAGGGTCTTTCACTATTGCGGTTTGCTGAAACGTGTTTCACTTTCCAGACATAAGCACATAATTTGATTGGCTTATGTATTGTCTTTCAGTTAGTGTGTTCTTCTCCTAAGAGGATTTAGGGGAGGAAGTGAACCATTCTTAGAAGAATGAAATAGGGAAAGCTGTTGCAGATATCAAAGTGAGTGAGAGGAATTGGATCAGATTTAAATTCAAAATAAAGACTGAACTTTTCCTCCACATCTCAGTGATGTTAGATTGAAGCTGTTATCCTCAAATGGAGAGGTGGCTATTCTTTCCTCATGGAGCATCGCAGACACCAGGATCCTCTAAACCATCACTGGAACTAGGAAGGAAAACACCAAGAGAGAGAGGGAGGTAATTCTGCCCTTCTCTAGATGTTCCCTGCCAATCAGGACCTGGTGCTTAGTGTATCTATCAAATACTTTTCTGGAAGAAATGAACTTCAAATTTAATAACATTAGAGTATGAGGACTTCATAAACTTTTCAAATACTCATGTCCGTATTCAACTAAAAGCTCTATCTTTAGTTAACAAGGATTGGTCCTTTGTTTAAAAAAATTATCTAAGCTCCTTCAGAATTAATTAACCAAACTTCCCTGCAAGATGCCATTTTACATTTAGTGTTGAGATGTGATACATAACGGCATATTATAAAATAAGTGCTCTTACCTATCTAGTAGACTCTAAATAGCTAGGATTAAGATTCTAAAATAATAAAATATATTTTCTTATCCCCACAGCCTTATTCAATGATGATGATGCCCATTCAAACATGCCTGGTTTTAAAATGTATCTGAATTTCTATCATAAAAATTTACTGATTTTCGGGGCTAGAGAGATGGCTCAGCAGTTAAGAACACTGGTTGTTCTTGCAGACAACCTGGGTTTGAATCCCAGCACCCACATGGCAGCTAACAACTGTCTGTAACTCCAGTCCCAAGGGATCCAACAACTTCTTCTGACTTCCACCGGCATTGTATGACATGGGTGCACTTACCTACATGCAGGCAATACACGAATACACAAAAAATAAAATAGAATAAAATAGTAATTTTAAAACATTTACTGATTTTCTGTAAAATATGTGTCCATAGCTTTTATTATAAGCCAGTGCTTTGAAATTTAATTTGAAATGAAACAGCAAGAAAATTAGCTGCATCTGCCTCTTAAATGGTGTATCAGGCTATCCCAAAATTTTGTGGGAGTTTTGTTTCTTAGACCTGTGTGTTAAACATGGTTAAACAGATAGGAGCTTGAATCCTAAGCACTTAGTCCTAAAATACTGGCTAATAGATTATCATATATCATATATGTTGTATCTTTTAATAATGGTGACTGCTAATGTCTGTCCAACTCAGTTACGTTCTGAAGGACAAATGGATGACAAGGAGGTGTACAGAGGTACACATCACCCTGAAGATGCCTTCTTCTTCATGAGAAAGAGCCACAAATAGCCATACAACATTAACACTGATCTAACATCATGTACAGGAAAACCCTGAAGTGACAGCACACAAGTTAGACAGATACTGTCCACTGAGAAGCATCCTGGTCCACGCTTACCTGGTAGTGAGGGGACAGTGAAGATAGCGGGGCGGAGGGAGGCCAAGTTCACCATCTTCCTGACCAGTGCTCACAACCTGCAGGCTGCAGGGTGAAGCATCACAGCCAGGCTGGGGATGATGGATGCAATTATCTCCTAGCCCTTTGAAGTTTTAGCCAGGAGTATTTGTTGTCACTATCACATATGATTAGGACAGCAAGTCCTTCTACATAAGACAGAATCCTTTGTACTGCACGGTCCTCCTGCCACTGGCAAGAGCAGGAAGTCGAAAGAGGAGGCATCTGGCCCCTCTCCTCTTGGTCCAATTTCACACATTGGTTTCTCAGCCTTAATAAATTGGTTACATTTGCCCTGCATTTGGGCAGGCAAGGTTTCTAATAACACTCTGATCCCTTCAGAGAACATGAATCACTGGCATGCAGTGGGCTCTGGTTACCTCCTCCCCCACTCTCTGCTGCTAAAGGTCCTGTACATTAGCAGAGGTCAGACACTCGCCTGGGCTGGGGCAGTCTAGGACAAGGGCCATGGCTTCGAGGCAGTGTCACAGAGGGAGAACAGATAACTTTAAGACCGAGCAATGTGCAGCTTTCTTCAGCTGTCAATCTTACCTGGTTTGCATATAGATTGAGAAAATGTGTGAGATTTTACCATGAGAATCAGTCTGGAGAATTCAAGGAGTGGAGGGGGGTGGATGATAGGAGAGAAAAAAAATGTGTGGTGCAGATGTGAGAGAATTCTGTTTCCTGACAGCGCTGCCTTTGTGAGGCCAGAGGAGTCTGCGGATGGGGAGCCTCAGTGAGAACAGTATGTAAAAGCATCAGAGCTCCTTCAGACAGCTTATCTCTAGGTGAGTTAGGTGCCCAAAAGCTCCTGAACAAGGAGAAGCCCTGGGACAGAAAAGAGACTCCGAGTCAAAGGCGGCCGCACCTTAAGCCTCCAGCCAAGGAGAGGGGAAAAGACAGGGAAGGAAGTGAGCTGAAGAGAATGAGCTGATCTGGAACAGATATGGGAATCAAGAGAGGGGAGAATGAGAGCAAAAATGGAATAAGGGAAAAAGTTCAGTCAAATTCAGTAGGTATTTTATGCTCACCCTTTCAGGAGAAAAGAGTGTTTTCACACAGTAAGAGTACACTGAATCACCTGCCCTCTAGCAGGTCACTTCATAAAAATAATCTCCACAACTCAATCCTGGGGCTGTAAACGACAGGACACAATCCAGGAATCGGTGCCAAGGGATATACTAAAGAAGGAGACAGGTTATGGGGAGTTTTGTGGAGAAGTTGGGTCTGGAGCTTGCCTTAGGGTAGTGTGTAGGATGGAGCAGGGCATTAGCAATGGGGAGAGAAATGGAACCTGAAGGACTGACCTCCACTCACAGTGGCCACAGACCTTCTTACTCTGAGACTTTTGTCCAAAATAATTAGATTAAGAAGCTTCTAATAAGATCCTTTATAGACCCATGCAGTCTACCAGCATAGCAGCCCAGTTCCAAGCCCAGAGGAAAGGAACATAAGGGGCTCATGCACAGAGGCTACAGCTGAGCCCCGCTCTTTGCTGACACACCAGGCTAGCCGTTAAGGGGACCCCTCTTGTCCTGTCACCCAGGGGCTCTCAAGGTAACTCCTGCCCGTGGTTTCCTATCTGTCCTGTCATTCTCTCTGGGTTTCAGAATTCCCAAGAAGAAAAGACTCTCTCTCCCTATGTTCCCTTCCCTTTTCATTTATAAAATTTTCAAATCTTTATAAAAGTTGAAAGAATGTCATGCTGAATACAAGGTCTACTTGAAATGTTCCACCAATTAACATGTGGTTTCATATAGAGAATCAAATGATAAACTGGGCCGGGGCAGGCAAGGGGAGCCCTTGTTTGTGGTGCTTACTAATTTCTGAGTGCAAAAATTCTCCCCATAGATATTTCATCCTACCAGTTGTTTAACAAAAGGCCTGTAAAATTCCTGAATATTTATCTGTTTTCAAGAACTGGTAGGAGTGAGCTCTAGCACACCACAATTTTTCTGAACTATGTTAAATAACTTTCAGAATGCATGATACTGAACCAAATACTTCATTCAATGGCCGTGTACTAAGAATAAGGACTTTTCAACCCATCCACTTTATTATCAGGCTTAAGAAAAAAATTGGAAATATATTTCCCAATACTATCTAGTGTATATTTACCACTAAATTTTCTCAGGTGTCCCCAAATAGCTTTTAATAGCATTTAAAATTTAAATTTATATTCCATTTGATGTTTTAGTTTTTTAAATTTTATTCTTAATAAATAATTGTGTATATGTATGAGTACAGTGTAATATTTTGATATATCTAGGCATTATAGAGTAACTATATCAAGCTAACATATTCATCTCCTCAAATATCATTTTACCATTTTTAAGTCAAAAATGTATATTCTTGCAGTGATTTTGAAATATACAATTCATTATTGCTAATTATGGTCAGCTTGCAATACAATAACTGTTTTTTTGGTTTGGCAGTGTTTTTTTTTTCTTCATTTTTTTATTAGTAGTTTGAGAATTTCAAACAATGTATTTTGGTCATATTCACCCCCTCCCCAAACTCCTCCCAGGTCCACTCTTCCTCTCTACCCCACAAACTTCATGTCTTCTTTTTTTTCTTAAACCCATCAATCCAACTTGTGCTGCCCATAAACTCCTTGGTTTATTCCATCACTGAAGCATGATGAAGTCTACCAGCGGCCACATGCCTAGGGAGAACTATCTCCTAGCAGCTATCAATGCCCAATAGCTCCTCAGCTGGCGGGTGGGGGCTTCATGCCCACCTCCTTCTTTCATGCTGTGAGTTTGTCTGGTTTGTAGTCATCCACCTCCTCTGGCTCATACAGTCTTTTCATCCCTTCTTCCACCGTGATTTCTGAGCCTTGGGAGAGGATGTGGTATAGGTGTCCCATGTAGTCTGAACATTCTACAGTCTCTTATTCTCTGCACCTTGACCAGTTGTGGGTCTCTGTGTTAATCACCTTCTGCCGCCAAAAGAAGCTTCTGTGATGAGGGTTGAGAGAGTCACTAATCTATGGGTATAATGATAATTATTAGGAATCGTTTAATGCTATGTCCATTTAGCAGAATAATAGTAGTAGATTCTCCCATGGAGCCTATGACCTGTCTAGCCACAAGTTCTTGGACCTGATAATGGTTTCAGCTTATTCACTGTTAATGGGAATGCAGACTGTGGTCTGACCATTATGGAAGTCAGTGTGGAGGTTCCTCAAAAAGCAAGAAACATGTCTATCATGTATACCACTCTTGGGCAGATACCCAAAGGAGCCTATATTCTACTGTAGAGATACTTGCTCATCCATGTTTGTTGTTGCTCTGTTCACAATACCAAGGAAGTAGAAACAGCCTATATAGCCACCAACTGATGAATGGATAATGAAAATGTCATGCATTTATACAATGAAATGTTATTCACAAGTTAAAAAAATGAAATTGTGAAGTTTGCAGGTAAATGGATGGAACTGGAAACAATCCTTCTAAATCAGATAACCGAAACCCATAAAGACAAACATTGCATATTTCCTCTCATTTGTGGATGTTAGCTTTGAATCTTTAGATGTGTGTGTTTCATTTGGAATACCCATAGAGGTCAGGAAATTTGTGAGGGGTGTAGGAATAAGGCTTTCAATGGAGGGAAGATAGAATGCAGTGGTATAAAGGAGAATAATGGAACAGGAAGGGTTAAATGGGTGGGATAGAAGGGCAGGGTAGAGGATAGAATACAGAAGAGATAACTAATACTAAAGAGCCTTTGGAAATGATCATGTGGAAACCTACTAGTGTAGAAACTTCCTAAAATATATACATATAATATGTAAAAAGAGCTTACATGGACTTACTCTATAATGGCAATACCCCTAATAGGTACCATAGGCTAACAAATAAAAGCCCAGTGCCAGGAATGGGTTAATCCTTTTGGAATTGTTGGCCAATGAGGTCTCATAAGTCCCCAAATACTACAGGCCATCGCTATTGCTCTTGGTTACCCCCCGCACACTCCCGAGCTTGATGGTAAGACCCTATTGCTGAAGAAGACATCGTAAAACATGGAGAAATCAAGTGGGTACTTACCTAGAAATTTCATCCCTACTGAGTAGCTTTCATAGTATTGGAAGGTTCTATGCATGCTTCCAGAGGAGAAATGTAATCATCAATCTTACCCAGCTGTGAACAGTGCAAATTACAACAATGACCAGCCTGGAAAGACATGCTCACTGATGCAATCATGGCAAAAATGTCATGGTAGTAACCAATCACACTCTGTTTGGATTTAAGAACTGTTTCACAAAATAAAACCCAGACTTGCCAACATCATCAAGGCCAGAAACTTGTGGCTACACAATAACTCTTAGACTCATTCCTCCTGGCTAACTGCAGTTTATTTCTCCCCATTCCTGAGCACAGTATCCTAACTTCAAGAAACCACCATTCTGCTCTCTATCTTGAAGAGTTCAGGCCAATGGTCCATAGAAAGCACAACATTTAAATTTACATGGTTGCTCCTCATAGGTATATTCAGCTTAAACACTTTCAGATAAAAATATTCCATAAATGCTCACAACAGTCACAGGACATTTTAAGAGATGCTCCATAGTCCCCCAGAACTTAGTAGACCTTGGAGGGCAAGGAGCAAAAACTGTCCTTTAAGTCCCTCTGACCAAATTAGTATAGGCCTCAAAGTATGGCTGTTAGACATCCAAGGAGGTTAGTTCTGCCAGTCTGGTACTTTTAATTACCATGTGCTATGTAGATAAATCTTGGGCAAAGACCAAAGGTCTCGGATAAACCTTGACTAGATATATATTGTGTTCCTTGAGCTAGCTGTATGTATAATTTGTCAGTAGGTTGTTGGATTAATATGGTTCCCTCTGGTTTTTTTAAAACTAGCTAGGCATTATTTATCTCTCTCATTGTCTAACCCCTCTACCATGGTTTCCCCATTTAAAGTGCCCACATTTTTCACATATCTCCCTTAATAATACCCTTCTCCTTTGGTCCCACCTAACTTGAGCTCCTTATTTCCCTTTATCCCCAAGTTTCTTTGTATAACCCTCCCTCCCCACTCCCCTTAAAATAACCCCATTTTTATCCATATCTCCCCTATTAATACCCGTTTCCTACTGTTCTTCTCTTTCAGAATCTTTCTTTTCCTTTACCTCCCTAGTTCCTTTTCATTATCCTGGCTCCTCTAGTTATGTCTGGATACATACTCATTTATAAGGATTTGATACTAGGATCCATGTATAAGGGAGAACATATGTTGTTTCTTTTTCTGAGTCTGTATTACTTCACTTAGTATAACAGCCAGGGGATCCTCCCAAGCTCATGTGACCCTTGAGGAACAGATCCTCAAACAACCTTAAGAGTAAAAATAAATGGGTTTATCTGGGCCAACTGTATGGTCTTAAATACCCAAAAGGAAAGTATACCAAATATTAAAGGGATCAATATAATTCTTTAAGAGCCCACATGTATAGCTAAAGGTTACATAACAAGAAACAATGCCAGACAGGAGATACCTTCCTTTGAGTTGTTAGCCAGGGAGGGTGGCCCAAAAGACTCCCAAACAGTAACCCAGCACAGAACTGGGAAAATGAACAGCAGACCCCAATCTTATCTAAAGGAATATTGGCAACTGATTGCTGCTAGATGAGGAAGAGCTGATCTCCTAAAACAAGGAACTCTAGATAGGCTGACTAGATTCAGGGGATGGACAAGCACTTGGGAACAGCTATGGGCATTGACAGCACAATAGACAGTAACAGGGATGACAGAGTATATGGGCTCCAGTGGGGTGGGGGGAGGCCATGGGAGGGTGCCATTTGCGAAGTGGGTCTATAGATGAATAAGATTGTTTGGGATGTTCTGTGTGAAACACACACACACAGATACACACAAATCAATAAATTAAAAAATGAGTTATATTTGAGGAAGAAGCATAAAAATTTGCTTCATGTTAATTAGTAGATGTGAAAAACATTACCGTTGAAATCTACCTGATGACTTTATACCTATGCTCAGGTGCCAAGTGTCTCAGAAAGTAACCGACTGTGACTAGTAATAATCAGATACATAGAGATTAGAGACACATGTGCAAACATCTAAGTGTTAGTTGCCTTAAAAATGAGTTTTTCTGTATGAAACTATATTTAAAATGAAATAGAGATCTTTTTAAAAGGTTTCAATTTTATGTCTTATGGGGTTTGTACTGAGTACAATATTGTATAACTGTATTAATTCAATTGTAAACCTAAATTTTACAGCCAATTTTGAAAAAGACGCATCTTAGCTCTGGAAATTGTTATTGAATGTGCCAATGCTGTTGTAATGAAATGCTTCTTCTAATTATGTGGTTATTAAATAAATAATTTAAATAAATAAATAAATAAAAAGAAATAGGAATTTTGTAAACATAATGAAGTTAAAAATAAGTCATCAAGGCAGCCACAATCTGATAGGCTGCTATGCTTATTGAAGAAGAAGTCGGACAAAGAGACATGTAGGGAAGGGGGATGTTCTGAAGATGTAGGGAAGAGATGGTCACCTACAAGCAAAGTGAAGATACCACAAGATATCTGTTTTTCACAGTCCTTGGGAGGAACTAATCCTGCTAAAACCTTTATTTTGGTCAGAATCCTAATATAATACCTATCTATTTATTAAGTTACTCAGTTTGTGGTATTTTTGTTCTGGCAGTTCTAGTGAACTAATATACTAGAATTATTACACATTTAGTAGTGAAAGAACAACACATATATAATCTTACATTTTAAAAATTTGTTTTTATTGTATTTTTGCGTATTTCATACAGAATATATCAAAGAATCTTAATCATCTTTATACCCCCATCCCCACCAGTACCCTCCCATAGCCCCCGCACCAGAACCCATATACTCTGTCAATCGTGTTAAGGCCCACTGTGTCTTTTCAGTGTCCCCAGATGTTCCCCAGTGCAAGTCCATCCACCAAGGTCTAGTCAGCTTATCTAGAGTCCCTTGCTTTAGGAAGATCAGCTCTTCCCTCACCCAGGAGTAATCAGTTGCCAATATTTCTTCAGCTAAGATAGGAAAAATTCTGGCGTGTGTCACACCACAACAAAATCAATGTATCATTGGTGCTACATTGCTTTTAGGAGTTTCTAGGGGGAGAATCTGTTTCCTTGTTTATTGTGGTGGTTGGCAGAATTTGGTCTCTTGAAATTGTAAGACTAAGGCCCTTGTCTCTTTTCTATTAACCGAGGGGCATTTCTAGCTTCTTGGGGCCACCTGCTTGCCTTAAGGGCCTCTTTCATCTTCAAAACCAGCAAAGGTAGATCCTTTCTCATGCTTTCAATTTCTCCTCCTTTGACTTCCTTTATTGAATCTCTCTTGATAGTCTTCTGAGCCATGTCATTTCATCAGACTCATTCAATAATCTAGAATAATCTCTCTACATTAAGAAAATCTGAATTCCATCTGTAGCATCCCTTTCATCATATAGCATTACATAGTCACAGATTCCAGATGTGGATGTCACAGGGAGGAAGGCATTAGTCTGTCTACTGTACACCGACATCAATATAAACATATGCTTTGCCCAACAATATTGATTTAGTTTTCTTGTTGCTGTGGCACAAGCATCTTAAGGGAAAATGGGGGCTTATTTTAGCTCACAGTTAAAAAGAAAATACAGTCCATCATGGCAGGGAAGGCATGTTAGTAGGGCAGGCATGGTAAAGAGTGTGTCTGCAGCCAGGTGGCAGAGAGAGGTGAATGCTGGTGCTCAACTTGTTTTCTCCTTTCTACTTTTTTTCACTTAGTCTGAGACCCCAGTCTATGGGATAGTGTCATCCACATTTAAGACGGGTCTTCCTTCCTCGGTTAAACTTCTCCAGAATCACCTTCATAGACATATCCAGACACATGTCTCCTAGGCTCTAAATCTAGTCAAGTGATTCAAATCCTCATCAAGCCAACAATGAAAAACAGCCATCACAAATGTACAAGTTCAATAGTTATAATTATTAGCAAATAGCTAACATATCTTGGAAGTTTTTGATACCTGGAGCATTTATTTAAATATTTGATTTATTATTTCATGTTTATGAGTGTATTACCTGCGTGTATGTGAGTGCACCTGTGTTATGCAGTGCTGCAGAAGTCAGAAGAGGGCTTCAGATTCCCCTGGAACTGAAGTTAAGGACGCTTCATAGCCGCCATGTGGGTGCTGGGAATCGAACCTGGGTCCTCTGCAGGAGCAGTCAGTGCTCTTAACCGCTGAGCCATCTCTCCAGCCCCAATACCTGGAGCATTTTACATTGAAGAAGCTCACATAGAGTCACATGCCCCAAATTGTACTTGAATTGTTTTCTCTGTTATTAGGCTCATCAACTTGATATACAAGTCAGTTCACTTGTTTGCATTGAACTTTAAGGTATGTTTACTTTCATCCTTTTCACATTCATTTTTATTTCATGAACAAGCAAAACAGTTCTATAATTCAGAAGCCAAAACTATACAAAAAGGTGTTCCTAGGGAAGTGTCAATCCCGTCTCCTGCATTCCAAGGATAGTCCCCTGGAAGCTCCCTTCTTTGATGTCATTTCTGTGTGTCAAATCATTGACGTATCAAAGCAAATATGCACTCCTACATCTTTAAAAACTATACCATTCCCTGCTGAGAACAACGAATGCAGATACTTCCCTCCTGGAAGGTGTGGTCGTTCTTTAGACTGCAGTACCACAGAAGAGTACAGGAAATGAGACCTGCTGGAAAGCTTGCCTACAAGATGTGGTGACTCAACGGCCACCTTACACACTTAGAAACCTCAAAAGGGGGCTTCATGGAGGTTGTGAGACACAGTTCAAAGCATTTTAAGAAAGAAAAATGTCACTAGCAAAGGCGTATAAAACATGTAATCCCGAGTACTGGGGAAACAGTTAGCCAAACAGCTTGGAGAAGTGGAATAGGCACTTGAGTTGGAGCACAGTGAACTAGTAGCAGGTTCAAATACTGCTCATGTGACTGCAGGCAAAGAGTCACTCAACTTTCATGTTTTTTAGTTTTATTAATTACTAAATAGAGAAAAGACTAAGTATTAAGCCATTCTCAAAGTAGCTTGATAGGAAGAGCTTTTTCTTATGCAACATGTCACAAAAGATCTTCATTATTAAGTTTAGACTCTATCTTACAGGAATAGAAGCTAATGGGAGGATTTTTAAAAACAAATAATCAGAGAATTTATTGTTTGAAAAATGAAAATGTCAATGTACATTCTTTATGGTACACAATATTATAGGTACATATATTTCTGCAAATTGCCTTAATTTCAGTAAGCCATACACACAAATGATTTTTCCATCCTAATACCTTTTCCTTTTCAAATGCATAGATTGTTTCTCATTTTACATTAAACGTTAAGAAGATTGTGTGCATCACTGTATAGTTACTCTTGTACCTTGTACATACAAAGGCACTGTCACAGGAAGGGTATGTGTCAGCAGCTCTCGAACCCCAAGCACACATCAGAATCACCTCCAGGTCATGTTATAACAGATTCCTGGATCCATGCCTGGAGTTTCTGATTTAGTAGACAAGAGATGAGGCCTGATACTTTGCATTTTTAACATGTTCACAGATGATGTTGAGGCTGCTGGTCTAGATCAAACTCTGAGAACCATTATTCTATACAAGGAGCTCTTGAAGTTAGAATTTAGGGGCCAAAACATGTGAAATTTTCTTTGATGAATTATGGCCATCATCTTCCCTGAAGATCATGTTAGTTTACATTTCTACCTGTGGATTTACAAGCATGCCCCTTCTCTCACCTGTGCCAACATAAGCTGTGATAACATTTACCTTTGCCAATCAAATGGAAAGAATCAGAAATTCACTGTCCCCTTTTGCACTACCTGAGTGCCTTTTCAGATTCTTATAAGTAGCCTCTACTTTTGATCATATCACCAGAATAATGTTTAATAAAAAAACAGGAAATACAAGCACAAGAAAAATAGAATCATCCATAATAGTGCCACTCATAGATTCCCTCCATACTGTTCTGTGTATGTTGTAACCATTTTTTAAAAAAATTGTAAGATATTCTGAATGTCTCTTTCCTATCACATCACTAACTTTACATTTCCACAGTCAGTCTAAATGCTATAGCATGTCAATGAAAATTTTCTGTAAATTTTATAAAATGGTGTTTGGGAAGATGAATCTAGCAGCAAAATTTAGTGGGGAAAACCTTCAGACAAGAGGTAAGGAACTATTGAAATTGTATAGGACACTGATTATAAAGGAATTAGTACAGAAGAAAGGACACAGGAAACATTGGAAAGAATAAATTGACACTCAGGCCAGTATCTATTATAGAGGGTGAGGAATGACCTGTGATTGAAGCCAGTCGGAGCCCCTGGGTACTAGAATCATAAACTTGGCGGGTACCTAGGTAAGCAGAGATCACCTTTCCTATCTCTGACCCATAAATGCATCTCAGTCTAGCTGTGCAGGGAGTAGAAGTTACCTTAGAGAAGACGAACTTCATTTTAGAAAGCAGCATCCCAGGGCCCAGGCTTGACATTCCATTTCAGTGTAGGAATTAACAACTCCCCAGATCCATGGTAAGGTGAAATACTCCATGCTTGAGTATCAGAAAGATAGTGTATGTCATTTCATATATGTGACCTTAAGCAAGCCTCTTAATCTTCTTAGGCCATTTGTGTCTATAGATTGGGAGTGATATTTCATAAGACTTTGGAGAGGCATAAAAGAAAAGATACACATCAAATGCTTTGCACCACACAAGTATTTAAGGGGCAGCAGTCTCTTGTATCACTGTAAGAAGAGCCACAATGTAGAGTAATGAGTTCTCTCTGACTCATTCCCCCAGATTGGTCCTCCTTTGAGGAATTCTGTTTTGGGTTTGGAATAATATCATTTCAGAAACAGTATCTGTTAGACCCTAAAAAGTCTGACTGTTTCCTTTCACTTGACAGTTACTCTGGAGATGGATGGGAGAAAAATTAACACTAAAACTTTACTCAAGGAGTTCTAGGCCTATAGTTGTCTTAAGTCAGGAATTTGAGAGGCTGTGATTTTTCTGTTGCTATGGTTCAAGGTAACCTTTTGTTCATTTGCTCTGGGGTTCTTTTGCTTATACAGATTGAACAAGTATTTAGTAAGTTTCCTATTTATTTCACTTTGGGGAACACCATGATTAATTACTCAGTGCTAAAGGTTTACTTGAGTCAGACCACTATGATCATTGCTCTGTCTCTGCTGTTTATAATGGCAAGCATTCTCATCTTGGTTTTGGTGACTGAGTTGTCTATTGTCCCTTGCTGCTTTGGGAGCCATTAGAGGCATTGCATTTAACTTACCCAGCTAAGCAGCTGTCTCTCCCATCATAGGGTCTGGCACACACAGAGCATTGACAAGGCTCTCCTGATACAGTGGTGTTCCTTTTATAGATCTATTTCTTATGATATATTAGTTACTCTGCTCGTTGCTATAAGGGTTTATCATATTAGCTTACTTGATGGGACTGGGTAGTGGAACAATAGCTGTCTGCAGCTTGGAGAGACAGAGAAACCAGTAGCTGCCCAATCAAATATGGACTTTTATTGATCCCATCCACAACCACTCTAGATGATTCAGTGCCAATGCCACCCTCCTAAAAGTGAAGACTTCCCAAAGACTTCTCCTCTGCCACCAATTTTAGTGTTAAACAGCATCGAGAGATGTTAGGTGGTTTTTTCAAGAGCATAAGAAATAATGCAAGAAGTTGGATGACTCAGCAGTTCCTTACTGGCTCTCTACAAGCTTCCTGGACCATGTTGGAAGATCAAAGAAACTGGATTCTGATGTCAGTGGAGGATGACAGCGGCGGCAGCGGCGGCAGCAGCAGCAAGTACACACCCAGGAAGAAGTGAAGGTAGGCAGGCACATGGTGCTTCTTCACAGACCCTCTTTGAATCTGGGCTGTCCATTGGGAAAGTGCTTCCTCTGAGGGTGAGTCCTTCCCCCCTTAGTTGATCCTTTCTGGAAATGCCCTCACAGGCATGTTTAGTGGTGTGGCTTCAAGGTGGTTCTGAATCCATTCAGGTTAACAATCAAAACCAACATGGGGCATTTTTAGCTCATATCAAGAAACTGTAGCAGATATCACAATATTAGTTTCTAACACACCAAATCCATTTCCACTATGAAGCATCAGTATATAGAGCTCTTGCAAACGGTGGAGAAGTAGAGTTCATTGAATTTGGAGTCAGAGGATTAACTTACCACTAGACATTTCCACATACTTTGTGTGGTCTTGAACAAGCCATTTAACATCTTTGGGTTCTGTATGCTCATCAGTGAAATGGATGGCAGGGAAGAGGGCTTTGGACAGTCTCCACTTTTTAAGGCTGTGGCATCAGTATTGTATCATCTAGAGTGGTTTTAGACAGGATCAATAAAACCCAATATTTGACCCTGACTACAACTGTGCAGAACAAATGAGCACCGTGAACACGCAGGGCCCTTCCTTTTGTGTCACTCAGTATTGAGCACTCACATGACTAGGGTAGACTGCTCACCAAGAGCAGTGTGGTCACTCACAACTGAGACCCTCACCCTAGTCCAGACACTGCATTACTGCTAGTTATTGAGCAGGAGAAATCAGCAAATTCTGCTCCCTAAGCAGGTGCAAGCTCTGTCTCTTAGATTGTAAGCACTTGGGGACCAGTGGATTCTTTTCTATATTTGGGTTTTCAAAAAAGTCTCCAAATTATGCAGAATGAACAAATGGTTCAAGTGATAGGTGACCAAAGCCCAGAAAGCAAGCTTCAGACATACTTAGAAAAGGAAAAAGCACTGAGCTGAGGGAAGTCAGGTTTAGAGTGTGAACATGAGGATAGGATGAGGAGGGGATGGGAAGCAGAAGGGGAGAAGGATGCCTCCAGCCTCCTTCATCAGCACACTGATTTGTAAGGGGATGATTCCCCACTAGGGATCAGAAAGTACTTCTCAGCAGATATCCTCTAAAGTATATAAAGTGTGGAAGTAATCATGCTGAGAGAGTTTCCATGGGGCCCAGACGCGCGTCCATGGAGGAATGAATAAACGCCACCCCAGAGAGCGCAGGAGGAAAAGTAAGAGCTGGGAGCATCTCTGGAAGGAAGAAGCACACAGCATACACATCCAGGGAGAGAGAGAGAGAGAGAGAGAGAGAGAGAGAGAGAGAGAGAGAACGCAACACACAACCACAGAGAGAGAGAGAGAGAGAGAGAGAGAGAGAGAGAGAGAGAGAGAGAGAGAGAGAGAGAGGTGGGGGTGGGAATGAGGGACCACGCATGGGGAAACAGCACATCTCCTTTCAGTTTTGAATACATACTGGTTTTGTTCTATCAAAATGCAAGAACCATTTCACACCATAGGATTAGTTTATGAGTAAAGAGATGGGCTTTAACTTAAAACACTCAGTGTGCCAGCTTCCTTATTCACTGTCTCATCAGGATTGCTTCCTAGTACATGCTAAAGCTACAGAGGCTAAAGCAATAGAAAACAGTGGAGTCTGATACCATACCCACTGGACTTCCCGTGTCTACCTTGGCACTGGAGAACAGGGGCTAGACTAATCCAAAGATGGAAACAGAGACTGCACTGTTTGTTTGTGGGGGTTGGGGGATTGTTAATGAGGAAAGCAATCAAGATTGTAGAAACATATGTTAAGAAACTAGGTTAAAAGAAGCACGGACGGGGGAAGGCAGCCCCCACCCCAGTATGCTGCACAGTTATGTAATCATTCCAAGTCTTTCCTTTTCTGCAAAGAGAGGATCATAACATCAAACTCATAGGCTGTGAAAATGAAATTAATAAGGCATATGGTGGGGCTTGACTTGCAGTAGATTCTGAGTAAATGACTGTCTGTTTGCTTTCTCTGGCAACTCCTCTGCTCAGTCCCACAGGCACCACAGCGCTCCTGGAGAATCATCTGTTGGCTGCCACGCAGAAACGCGCTTCCTGTCATCCAGAGCAAATGGGGCGTTGTATTGGGCCTGAATTTCCTCTTCTAGCCTGAAAAGACAGGAATGAAATGCATGGATCTTTTGCTTCTTGACAAAGCTGTTGGTAGATTGGGAGGTGATGACTATTTTGATGTCTGTTAATCATACACAGTTGCCAGGCAACTGAGACAACATTTTTTGGCGTAGATAATTCCCTGTTGACAGAAGTTCCTGAAGGAAACAATCTCAAGTGCCCACAATCGTGGATAGCAGGCTAAACAATTCAAATGCTATAACCCTACTTGCTCCTTTAAAGCATACTTACCACGGTGACTTCTCCACTTAGTAAAACTGAGGATGACTGATTTGCCTACAGATGTTACAATTGATGTCTATATTCTGACACTAGAGCAGTGAGCCTGAGTCCTTGTGAACCCGCAGGAAAGGAAGGAAAGAAAAGTAGTCAGGTCTGCCGGTAACGACCCCATGTCACCTTCGGAGGTTCAGCATGTGTGAAATCATCCCAGCTACATTGCAGTACATTCTTGGAGCTTCAATTTAAGGTATAAGCCACAGGAGAATCTACATGCCAGGCAGAGAGTTTCACTGAAAGGGATGGTTTCACAACTAACTATGTCACTGGCAGGCATGTTGGTCATGAGTAGGCCAAAGTAGGGGCCTACTGCAAGAAGGTGGCCAATGGTGTTTTAGCCAAAGCCTGACTCACAGTAGGTCTGGTGGTTCCCAAACTCATTTTGTGATTCTTTTCCTCAGTCTAGAGTACATAATTGAGATTTTTAGGAATTGGCAGAATCCTCACATTAGTTCCATGATCTGTAACATGAGGGATTTTACAGTTGAAGTCACTAGAGCTGCCTCTACTTGGGAAATGGTGCGCCAAACACAATATCACATCCCTGGAGGGATTCTGCAAATTAATGCCACACTTAAGCTCTTAAAAGATGCAGGGGTGAGCGCTCCCCACACATCTCCCTTTAACATTCTTATCTGGCCTATACAGAAGATAGTTGGGTCCTGGAGAATGACAATTGATTATCATAATCTCAACCAAATACTGACTCCAATTGCAAATGTTCTGTCAAGAATGTTTGAGCAGATTAACAAATCTGTTTCTTGGATGAGGCTATTGATCTAGAAAATGGTTTTTCTTCATACTTGTCCATAAGGCCTACAAGAAGAAATCTGCTTTCAGCTGGTAAGGCTACCAGTCCATTTTCTCTTTCTTCAAGGGTATATTAATACTGTAACTCTCTATGTAACTCAGTTTGTAAGGATCTTGATTATCAGTCATGCTGGTCCATTACATTGGTGATATTATTCTGATTGGACTGAGTGGGACTTAACAACCATTCTTGACTCATTGGTAAAGCACTTGTGCATCAGAACATGGGAAATGAATCTGACCAAAATTCAAGGGCCTTCCACGCCAGCAAAATTTTTAGGAATTCAGTGATGTGGAACATACATAAATATCTCTTCTGAGTTGGAGAATAAGTTGTTTGCTTCTAATCTCTCCTTCCACCAAGGAAAAAAAATATCCTACAAGGCTTAGTGAGTTTATTTGAATTTTAGAGGCAGCTGGTATGTTGCTCCAATCAACATACCAAAAAGCTGATAGTTTTGAGTGGGGCCCAGAATAAGAGAAGGCTTTGAAACAAGTCCAGGCTGCTCCACCACTGGGGCCATATGATCCATCAGACCTGAGTGTACTTGAGGTGTCAGTGGCAGATAGAGGTGCTGTTTGGAGCCTTTAGCAGGCTTCCATAGGTGAATCACAATGGAGGCCCTGGGATTTTTAGAGCAAGGTCTTTCTGTCATTTGTAGACAACTGTTCTCCATTTGTGAGACTGATCTTGGTCTGCTACTAGCCTTAGTCAAAACTGAATGCTTGATGATGGCTACCAAGTTATGTGATCTGAGTTGCCCAGAATGAATCATGTGATATCTGATCTGCCAATCCAAAAAGTTGTACATACATAGGAGCAATTATCATCAAATCAAAGTGGTATGTTTGTGAGCAGGTTCAAGTAGTTCCTGAGGGCACAAGTTACATGAAGAAGTTGTCCATCCAAATGCCTCTGGTTCCTATTCCTGCTACCATGCCTTCTATGCCCAAGCATCCACCTATGGCTTTATGAGGCATTTCTTATGATCACTTGATTGAAGAAAGAAGACTGGGCATACTTTACAGATGATTCTACGTGTTATGCAGGCACCACTAATGGAAATGGACAACTGCAGCATTACAGCCTCTGGGATATGCCTGAAGACATTACTGAAGGGGAATATGTGGGGACCTAAAAGCCCCACCTTGCATAGGTCTGAAAGGAAGTTACTGGGGGCACGGCCTGGCTTGCTTTGAAAGTCTGAAGAATACTTCCGCACTGCTGAGGAGTGCATGATCAGCGCATGACCATCCTTAAGATACACCCTGGGTGGGGTGGGGGGGAGTTCCAGGTGCCTTTATAAGCTTTGGAACACTTGCAATAAATGAGTCCCAGCTTGACTAGGCTCCCCGTTGTGTCTGAGTGTCCCCGGGTAATGGGGACAGCGTGGGCTGGCGAACGGCGTGCTTACTCATCCCCAATCCTCACCTTGCTGGTGGTCGCGGGTTTCAGTCCCTGGCAGGAATTGTCTCAGCAAATGCAACCTCAGGCAGTAAACATGACTGCAGATTTCACATGTAATAAAAACTTGCTGTGTTGGATAGCTTTAGTGTCAACTTGACACACCTGGGTTGAGGGAGCCTCAATTGGGGAATTTCCTCTATTGGACTGGCCTATGGCCATGTCTGAGGGGCATCTTCTTGATGAGTGATGTGGGAGGGCCCAGCCCACTGTAGGTGGTGTCACCCCTGGGCAGGTGGGCCTGTGTAGCCTAAGAAAGCAGGTTGAGCAGGGGCCAGGGGAGCAAGCCAGTAAGCAGTGTTCCTCCATGGCCTGTGCTCCAGATTCTGCCTCCAGGTTCCTGCCCTGAGTTCCTGCCTTGGGCTCCCTGATGAACTGCGACCTGGGAGATGTAAGACAAATAAACCCTTTCCTCCCAAAGTTGGTATTGGTCAGAGTATTTTGTCACAGCAATGAAGAACAAACTAGAACACTTGCCATATGTGTGATTATATACTGATTCATGGGCTGTAGCTAATGGTCTGGTTGAATGTTCAAGAATTTGAAAGGAGTATGATTGGAAAATTGTTGAGAAAGACAGTTGAAGGAAGAGCTATGTGGCTGGACGTCTCCAAATGAGCAAAGAATGCAAAGATATTTGTGTTCCATGTAAATGTTCAGCAAAAAGTGATCTCAGCAGAAGAGGGCTTTAATATTCAAGTAGATAGGATGATCTGTTCTGTGGATAACAGACAACCTCTTTCTCTAGCCATCCCTGTCTTTGCTCAAAGGTACCATAAATAAATTGGCCATGGTGACAGAAATGGAGGTTATTCATGGGCTCAACATGGACTTCCACTCTCAAAGACTGACCTGTCTACAGTCAGCCTGAAGGAGTAACCCATTAATTCTTGAATGGTATGGGCCATTTATTTATCATCTTGCTTAGATTTGGTTGTTATAGTTCCCCATTAACCTTAGTTACTGCTGCTAAGGCCATATCTGCCAGCAGCAGATATCAATACTGAGTCCTTTTTAAGACACCATTCCCCAATGATCTAGTGTCAGGTTGATTATATTGATCCACTCCCATCATAAACAAGGCATCACTTTGTCCTTGCTGGAATAAACACTGGTATGTTTGCCTTCCCTAACATAATGCTTCTAACAAAACTACAACCCACGGACTCAACTAATCCTTACCCACCACCATAGTAGTCCATAAAGCATCTCTTCTGACCAACTAACTCACTTCACAGCTAAAGAAGTGTTGCAGTAAGCTTATGCTCAAATATTTCACTGATCTTACCATGTTCTTTACCATCCTGAAGCAACTAACTTGAATTGGCCTTTTTTTACATTATTTATTTAATAACCACATGATTAGAAGCATTTCATTACACCTTTAGCATATTCAAAAACAATTTCCAGAACAAAGATACATCTCTTTCAAAAGTGGCTGTAAATTTTTTAAAATTATTTATTTAATAACCACATAATTAGAAGCATGTCATTACAACAGTATTGACATGTTCAATAACAATTTCCAGAGCTAAGATGCATCTCTTTCAAAATTGTCTGTAAATTTTTAGGCTTACAGTTGAATTAATACAGTTATACAATATTGTACTCAGTATAAACTCTATGAGATATAAAATTAAATGAGCTTTTGACATTTAAAAAAGGTCTCCATTTCCTTATTAAAATACACAGTTTCATACAGAAAAATTCATTTTTAATGCAATTAACACTAAGATGTTTGCACATGCATTTCTAATCTCTATATATCTGATTATTACTCATCACAGTCAGTTACTTTCTGAGATTCTTGGCATCTGAGCATGGATATAAAGTCATCAGGTAGATTTCAATGGCAATGTTTTTCACATCTAATTATTAAGGAATAAGTTTTTATGCTTTGAAGAATTGTTGTTTTTAATTTTTTTAATTTAATAACCACATGATTAGAAGAAGCATTTCATTACAGCTTTAACATATTCAGTAGCACACTCCAGAGCAAGGATACATCTCTTTCAACAGTGGCTGTAAATTTTTAGGTTCACAGTTGAATTAATACAGTTATACAATATTGAACTCAGTATAAACCCCAGGGAAGGTGCTGGTACCAGGACACTGGAGGCTGTGCAGCCCAGGAAGCAAAGGCTTGAATGGGCTTTTGAAGACAGTTATAGTGTCATTTAGGTGAAAACAGTTTGCAGAACTCAAGCAAGTTTTCTAGAAAGCTACATATGCTTTGAATGAGCATCCAGTATAGGGTACAGTTTCTCTTACAGCCACGATTCATGAGTCCAGGAATCAAGGGGTAAAATGGGAATGGTACAACATTTAGAGACCCAGTAAAAAATTTTTGCTTCCTATTCCCATGACCTTATGCTCTGTTGGTCTAGAAGTCTTGGTTCCAGAAAGAACACAACAAGCATTCCACAAAGGTGTACACTAAGACTTCTCCTCGGCCACTTTGGGCTCCTGATGCCCTTGGGTCAACAAGCCGAGAAAAGTTACATTGCTAGCCTAGGTGACTCATTCGAATTACCAGGTAGAAATTGAACTTCCTCCCCACAATCGAGGTAAGGAAGAGTATGTATGGAGTAGAGAAGATCCTATAGGGATTTATCAGATCCTGTGATTAAGGTCATTCTAATCTAAGCAGGATGATAAATGGCCTAGACTGTTCAGGAATGAAGGTATGGGTCACTCTTTCAGGTAAAACACTAAGACTTACGAAGGTTCTTCGTAAGGATGGAGGGAGTATGGACACAGTAGTAAAGAGGGTCGCTAAAATATCAATTACAGCCATATGAGTAACAGAAAGGAGGATTGTAATTGTCAAGAGTATTTTTGTCCATTTTGTTAAGGATATGTTTGTGTAAATATACAAATATATTCAGTAGATATTGGTGTTCTCTCTCCTTTACGATGTAAGTAGCACCGGTTGACTTAATATCAATACAAATGTTGTTGAATCTATATGGTCATATTTAAGTCATATGATATTAAAAGTAAGCATTATCAAAGGAATTTTTAAATGTATTCTTATGCTTTGAAACCTATTATCTTAGAATTGATGCACTTTTAATTGTAGGTTGGGCAGTTATATACTGCTTGGTGATGTGATTTGCTATTTTATTTATTTGGAAATTAAGCATGAAATAAGACATGGCTTGATGCCAAGTACAGGGGTGGACTTGTACCAACTGATCTTGATTGCCAACCTGATGGAAGTTAGAGCTATGCTATCTTGGAGGCACATCTTTGGGCATATCTGTGAGGGTGTTTTCAGAAAGGATTAACTGACAATGGGGAAAGAACTACTGTCAAAGTAGGCAACTTCCAAGATGGAGCTCCATAGAGAGGTTCCAGAAACTAAAGCAGTGAGCGTCTGCCTGCCTGCCTTCGCTTCTTCCTGAGTGAGTTGTACAATACTGCTGCCATTCACCCCTGACATGAGACTCCAGCTTCTTCAACATTCCAGTATGGACTCAACACCAGCGGCTCTCCAGGCAGTTTCCAGGCCTCCAGTACCAGATTGGGACTGCTGAGGCACATAGCTGCACAGGCTGAGCAATGCCATGGTCTCATCCTCCCCAGTTTACTGGCTATTGTTGGATTACCATTTAGATAAACCACTCTAATACATCCTCTCATATACACACCTGGTCCTGCTCCTCTAGAGAACCTGCCTGGTGAAGGTGATGGTCTTTTCTGCCCAGGCAGGGACTATGAAAGCTGCCATTTGGGTTGCGTCCATGATCCAAACTTTTTGGATCCCTTTAAGCCTGAATAACTGAGGCAGACAGAATACAGCACACTTTCTGAATAGTAGACCTTTCCTTTCAACAAAAATGAATTTTTATTAGACCAAAGAAGTAAAATTCTATCTACATTAGCATAGGTTCTAGTTTTAAAGGTTAATAAATAAAATTTGGAGCAAGGTTTTAAAAATAGAACTAAAACTACAGATGAGTTAGTCTCTCAGGTTGAACCCTTTTTCTTTTTCTCATACAGTTCTGTAAAAGTAATATTTCAGCTGTAGTGTTCAGCTAATAAAGACTTCTTTTTCACATTTACAGTTTGTTCTTAGGATTCTTCCTCCAAGGAAACATGTAATCTGTCACTGAGTTTTCTCCTAATCCCAAGAAAAACCATTCTTTTCTTTTCCATATGTGTCCTATTCAAATTACATAAAAGGCATTTTGTTATTATTACTAAAAAGAGAACTTCGTCTGGAGAGATGGCTCAGTAGTACATATAACTCTTGCAGAAAATCCGAACTCAGTTCCTAGCATCCACGTTGGGAGGAAAACAATTGCCTGTCTCCAGCTCCCAGGAGGATCCAGTTTCCCTGACCTTTGTGGGCACCTACACTCACGTGCACATACCCACACAGATATGCACACAAGTACACATACATAATTAATAATTTTAAAAAACAGAACTAAAACTCTTACCATATAACAAAACTTACATTTTACATTGAAATAGGGCACTGTAGACTTTTTAGAAATAGTGTGTGACTTATTCGCAAGTATATAGACCACATAAAATGGCCTAAAACTTTCATGAATACTTTTAAAACACCCCTCCTCCAGTATCTTGTCATCTTCTTGGTTAAGGGATTTCTGAAACATTATCCTTGTAGGAAAAGGGCCCCAGGACCTAAGCTGCAACAATGACTTTAGACTATAGGATTATGCATAAATCAGTACATATACTAAGTGGTTCCTTGTGATGAAGATGCCTGGGCATTTTTACTTTATAGGATGTATATCAAAGGAGAAGTATCCATTAATAAAACAGAAGACATTTTAAATTCATTTATGAAACATTTTTGAAAACAAAAAGCCATAGTTATCTTTAGCTCCCATCACAGGCTTCATTTGCATAATAGATTTCTGCATGTTTTGTACTGAGTACTCCTATCATGAGCTGACACTCTACCTTGAGTCCCTGCTGACTTGCCCAGTCAAGATGCCTTAGCTTCCTGGGAAGTCTCCCTCCTTGTAAGTAGGCAGATCCTTGCCAGCTGAAATAGTTCATCTCTTCCCAGAGGACAAAGCTAAGGTGACGGATATTAAGGTCAATGCCGGGGTTAATTTGATACAGAGAAATGCTTGCAGTGGGACAGTAACTCAGAAGCATGAGCCTGTGCCAAGCCTAACTACCTAGTACTAACTTATACTGATGATTTCCATATAAGCTCATTAATGTTGGGCCTTCTTAGCTAGCAATCAAGTCTGAATTCCCTGATCCTGTGGCTGTGGACAATGGGTAATTGAATATCTTTCTCTGTAGCTCCTGGGACAGAAATGACCCCAAACCCCAGTCCCCACTTTACTTCCACACCCCAAAACAGGCCCTATAACACCTCTCACCCCACAACACCTCTAGCTAGGGTACAGTATGTGCCACTTCATATGAGAGTGGCTTTCTAGTGGTTTCATGGACCTAGGTTTAAAAATTAATCCAAGAATGGGCAAACACAGCATTCCTGTCATTGTGTCTACAGGCTCCCATCTTAATGCAGCACCAGGCTCCGCCTCCAAGACCCGGGAGCTGCCCCTGCTCATAACGGGTGCCCTGATATCACTCTCCAGCCTTCATGCCCCCAGCGTTGTCATGTCCAACTAAGAATGTTTTTATTCAGTGTGCTTGTTTGCCACAACTCATATAAATCAGTGTGCACTTTGCAAGGCTAAGATTTGATTAATTTTTTAAAATTTAGAAGCTTCATGAATAAGGCTTGCGATTAAGTGTGCAAAGATGTTTGGGAGCAGTCTCCCCACTGGCCTTCAGATTGAGATGGATGAGGAACAATACTGGGTTTGAGCTGCCCATAATTGAAAAAGTGTGTGCCCAAAATATCATATTTATCCTGCATTTCTGTAAGAGCCATAACTCAATAGCCTTCTAGTACAGCCTCAATAAAGGGAATGTTTTCAACTTTCAGGCTCCCAAATACTCTCAGTGTTGGCCATTACTTACAGAATAAGGTTAAGAATGCAAAGTGTAAAGGGTTTAGGGGAGTAGTAGGAAAGTCAATTCCCTGAATGGAGATGGTCCCTAGGTCTGATGGCTAATCCTGTGTGTCAGCTTGATTGGATCTGGGATTAACTGAAATGAGAAAGATCTTTTTGATTGGATCATCTGAAGCTGGAAGACACACCCTAAGTGTGGGTGTTACCTTCTGATGGCAGCCCGTATAAAAGGCCATGGCAGAGAAGAACGCCTGGCTTCTTGCTGCTTGCCTTCTCTCTCTCGCTGGTGAGTTCGTCTTGCTGCTGTAGACTGAAGACCAGCTGATCTTTTGGAATTTGTCAGACATTCAGTGCCAGATCGGGACTACTGAGACATCCAGCCTTGTGGACTGAGCGACTACAGATTCTCAGCCTCTCCAGTGTGGTACAGCCACCGTTGGACTACTCAGACTCTATCCTGTGAACAAAGCTGATAAATCTCTATACATATATTCATTCTACTGGTTCTGTTTCTTTGGAGAACTTTGACTAATACACTAGGCTTCCCTGTCCTTCAACTGTAGGAGAGCAGCACTCTGGGTGAATGAACAATGGTAGAGCTAGTGTGACCACAGGCGTCCAGGCTGTCAACCACAGGAGGCTGTGTGCTCACAGGAGAACGGCAAAGTGTCCAAGGCACAGCCAGACCTGCCAGGTGCCCAACGCTGAGGTCTCCCTTCACTGCAGCCTATGAATGTGGTTCCTAAAGTTGTGCAGCTGAAGTAACAGGGGAAACAAGCTCTTGTCTTTAGGGTAAGAACACTGACCTCTTAGACCTCTTTCCTGACTTATCAGTGGCAGCACTGGAGGAACCGAGGACCGGCATTCTTATGAGGACCTGTTCTGGGCAAAGCCTTGTGTATGTTTCGAGAAGCATAAATGGGTCTGAGAGGCACTCAGGGCTTGGAACGGGTATGTGGAGATGGAGGCTACAACCTTTGTCTAGCTGTGACTTTGCTGTTTGACTCCAATGTTTAAACACCCAATCTACTGTTGATTCCCCAACAACCAATCGCTGTCCCTTTCCTTTTCACCCTTGCCCCAGTTTACTTGACTCCTTTTGTTTTAAATGACATGATACAGGCCATGAAATATAAACTGTAGATTAGACCCTGGGGTTAAAATCTCATCAAAAATTTAGCTTTTGTCTTTTGTTCCCTTTGGAATATTGAATCATTGACTTTTAAAATTTCTACGTGTGTGTGTGTGTGTGTGTGTGTGTGTGTGTGTGTGTGTGTGTGTGTGTGTGTGTGTGTGTGTGTGTGTGTGAATTCACACTCATTAGCTATATGGAAACAATTCATAGAGAACATCTCTAGTTACACGTGATCCCAGGGCTATAAAACCAAATTTCAATATGAATCATAAATTATACTGAAGTATAAAAGTGTTGCCAAGAAACAACATAAAACTTTATTTTCACTGCAGGTCTGTGGAGTTTGTATAAGGCTCATGAATAGTAGCTAAGAGGATTCTTTTAACAGAAGAAAGGGGGTCGATTTTCACTTTTTGGATTGTGACACAGGCCACAAAGAAGAGGTCACAGTTGTCACAATGTGTTGGAGCTTGTGGAGCTGGCAACACAGACAGCTAAGGGACAAATGAATAGACACCTGGCCCAACGTGAGGTCCACAAAGAGCAGTTTGGAGGCATCAGCACATAAGCACTAACTAGAGAGTCACTCAAAGTCCAGCAGCAACATGACTCCGAGGGCCTAAGTACAGGGGTCTGAGAGTGATTTGAGGCTCTAATGACTGTGAATCTATGTGATGTGTCCGTGGGGCTCATTGTATCATTCTCTCAATCTAACAAGGCCAAACTATCCTCACCACAAGCTTCATTTTCTAAACATTTTGCATCTCAAAATCAAGCACATAAGATAAAAGGTGGGAAAAGATCTTTCCTTTCACTTTTCCTCTGGCCTCCAAGTCTCCACCCAGTCCAAACCTGCATGTGCACCGAAATCCTATACATTTGTTAAAAAGCCACACAGGGATGCTTAGCCAGAAGTCTAGCTACTCAGATCAGACCTGGTGACTAACTGACAACAAACATCAAGGGAAGCTTTTATCCCGCACCCTCCAGAGGGCAGAAGACTGGCCCTGCCGCACCCACAGGTGCAGATTCTTCGCCATGTTGCATGGATGATTTTCTGTACTGGATGAAGAGCCATAGTCAAAAATTCTTTTCCTAGGGGCTAAGAACTCAAACATATGTGACCAATTAAGGCTAATATCTCATTTCTGATTCCATTGATTCCTTGAGAAAAGCATACTCTGAAGTCCATGTCTATTCTTAGCATTTTGCCTCCTCCCCCACTGTGACCACTGCCCCTGAGAGAGGAAGAAGACAGTTCCAGGGATGGTAATCAGACCTGCAGCTAGAATTCCCCCTCCCCAGCATTCACAGAGCTCTGACTTCCAAGCATACACCTGTAGTCTGATCAACACAAATCCATATTGATTCAGCTCTCCTCCCTTCTTTCCTACTCTCAAGCCACCACCAATAACAAGAAGTTATCCTTTCCAGGCCCAGAACCCTTGACTTGCACATCTGAAGTGATTTTTGCTCCCTAGTCCTTGTGTCTTGGTAGAAAAGCCTCTCTACAGCCTTTCAGACCTTTGAGAAGTCTGTCATTTCACAGTGTCTCAGACCCTGTGCCTCAGATGCCCCAGGGTGGATGGCCTATGCCTCATTTTAGCACTACTAGCATGTGGCCGTGTGATCTCAGACACTCATGACTTCTTTGGATCTTGTTTCCTGAATAAGTGAAAACAAGAGCCTTTTGCTGGGATTATTAAATATTTTCTATGATCTCTTCCTGTTTATTCAATGCTGGCTTTTCCTTTAAGTGGAAATTTCCCCCAGGTTGCCAAAAGTCACTCTATGTTTCTGTATTCTGGTCTTGATCTGTGATGGTTAGTTTTAGTTTTGATTTTGTATTGTTTTTGACAAGGTCACCCTATAGTCCTGGCTGGCCTAGAACTCACTATGTAGAGCAGGCTAGCCTTGATTCTGGATCCACCTGCCTCTGTCTTCCAAATACTGGGGTTAAAGGCATACACTATCATGCCCAACTGTGGTGATTAGTTTTAACTGTCAACTTGCCATAACCTAGACTCACTTGGGAAAGGAGTCTCAGTTGAGGAGTTACCTAGATCAGGTTGGCCTGTGGGCATGTCTGGAGGGGGTGTCTTAAATGTTCATTGATCTAGCCCACGGTGGGTGTCGCCATTCCCTAGGCTTGGCCCTGAACTGTACGAGTGAAGAAAACTAGCTAATGGGGAAGGCAGGCAGCATGGCTGCTTTCATTCTCTGTGCTCTGGACTACGGATGTGGTACCGCCAGCTGCTGTAAGCTCCTGATATCATGAACTGTATTCTGGAATTGTAGGCTGAAATAAACCCTTTCCTCCCTTAGGTTGTTTCTGTCAGGATATTTTATCACAGCAACAGAAATGATACTAGACTACCACCCTTCTGGCCCAGAAAACAAACCGAGCTGGATATAACCTCGTGGTTCACATTCATACAACAAAAATCAAAGACTCCAAAGCCAGCACTGGGGATAAAATGATGATAAATGGAAACTAACTTTATCATCCATAAATACCCCCTCAAGCTCTGAGGAAATATTGATAATACCCCTGCATCTGCTGAATAAATCAGAGCAAGCCTGGAGATCCTACTCAACATTGTTTGAATGTGGAGGGCAGCCAGGAAAGCAGTAGGGTTTCATGAAAACTGATCTCAGGAGAACTGACATAAATAAAGCATGCCAGAGTTTTAAGGAGGAGAATGAAAATAAAAAGAAAGTAGAAATGTTTTCTGTTTATTATTATCCTCCATGCAAAGAACTCTTTGAGAAAGATAACAGATCAAGCAATCTAGATGCTTGCCTTTTACCCTAGTGTCTCACCACCACTTACACTTAGCCAAATGATTTCACCTCTCTATAGAGGCTACATGGCTTGATGATTGAGAGGCTCAAATTTAAAAGTTGAAACACATCTGAGAGAAAATGTGGCTAAAGCTTAAGTAAGATGTTATATGGGTGAACAACATGGTTAATTTAAAACAATAATTTGAAGTGGAATAGCTGATCATAGCACCAGGGCAGAATAGCTCTAGGAAATGGCTCCTGCCTTACGGCAACCCTCTGAAGGAAGGCACAGATGTAGGCATGAAGCTAGAGCTTAGGATTTTCAGCCCGGTGGAATCTCCAGGCATCTGAGTTCAGCCTGGGCTAAAAAGAGACCTAAAGTAAGGATGGTCCCTGAGGGAGGGAGTTGAGAAAGCTCTCTTTAGTGTTTGCCAAGTTTCCTACAACGTTGTCCTTAAGGACCACCAGGGTTCTATCCCAATCCAACCTCCACAAGGCCTACATCTTTTGAATAAAGCTCAAATTTGTACAATTGAGGCTGTAAGTTCCTTTATCCCTGCAAGCTCCTTTAATTCATATCCTCTGAGGAACAGCCCAGGCTCCACAGTGTAGGGCGACCCTGGTGACTGAGGGTCAGTTAGTGTTTGGCCTGAGTTGCTCGAGTTTGGGGACTTCTTCCATTTTACAGAACACTTGGTGGACAATCTTAGTGTACCTAGTAAGGATCTGTTATGTTCTCCCACCGCCAAACAATGTAGTAAATGTAGTCTACAGTTTAAACGACTAATCAACCATACAAATGGACCAAAATATCTTCTGGGGCTAAAGTAAGAACAGCTGCAATGATTACAGTACATTCTGGAAACCAAACTGGGGTAAGTCCAATAATTTATAGGTATCTCTGCATGTTTACATAAATGTGGTCAAATGCCAGGATTGCTAGCATGTACATATGGAAAATAAAAATCATTCTTTTCTAGGAGAGGGGTGTTGTCTTAGATATTCTATCTGGGAAAGAACATAAAAATACATGGTACAGAGAGCACAGCGTGCAATCTGACCTCCATAACCACTGAACGTTCAACACTACACACATAAAACCATCTTTTAAAAAATAATGTTTCCAAGCTTTCTCCTCCTTTTTAACTTCCTTCTGAGTTTCTGATGATAATAACTTTCTGAAGCAGCGCCTACAAAATGACACCAACATTGCTCTAAGACTCTGGGATTGAGGATAGAGGCAGAAGGATATCAAGGGCTTTGTTTGATTTTTCTAGGAAATATAGAATAAAAAGTTTCCCAAAACGGTGAAAACGGAACTGAGCTACCACGTGACTTCTCCATCAAGACACAATCAGTTGCCACAGGTTTTAGGAGACTAAAAAGCAAGTTGACTATTTAAGCAAATCAGGTATTTCAAAGAATCATAGATGTTTGGCATCAGGGGAAAAGTGGGGATTCTTGTATTTTATAGGTGAAGAACTATTGTCTAAAGAAGTGGCTTTTTAAAAATGGGTTCATATTGGAGCCCTCACTCATACTTGAAAAATAAATGGATGAAGAGGCAATGTAAAGAAGGTAAAACATCCCAGAGGCAGAGAAAGAGAGAAAGACCTGTAGACAGGAGCAGTGGGAAAAGGAAAGACTGAGACGTGAGGAAAAGAGGAGGCAGTTTTGTAACAGTGCAGCAGACAAAGTGGTTGATACAAAACACTGATACTGCAGAGGACATTTAGCTATGCCTCTTGCTTTCCTTTCTTGATATCCTCTGTATAATGAACTGATCTTCCAACTTAATGATGGGACATCTTGAAAAATCCAGGTTTCTGGGCAAGTCTGAGCAATTGAAAGACTGCTACGCACTTCAACAAAAATATCCTAGTCTAACTCGGACAGTGTGGTTTAATACTCTTGAAGAGACCTGAAAGGTCAGCTTCTCGTTTTCTGTTTTTGTTTTGTATTCTCCCCCTCAGCTACGGCGAAACCATTTTAGGGAGATAAAACCTTCGAGTGGATCTATTCCCAGAAGGAAGCTGAATGCCTTGAAGCATCTGGCCTAGTGCCCTCACGTTGTCACAGCTCATAGCTCATCTTTCTCTGTGCCCTTGGCAGCTGATCTGAATACAGAGTATACATGAACTTCAAAGGAAGCAGGCAGGATGGAGTCGGGGGCCTCACTGCTTTAATCAAGATGGATTCGAAACCTTTGCTTATCGAGTAGGAAAGTGAAACCAGCAATGGAAAACTAATTGACACTGACTAAAAAGAAACTGACAATTGGAAAGGCACAGGGAGCTTAATATAATGCTTAAAACAATTATACCCTTCTACTAGCTGTTGATGTATTCAATATATTGCCTCCATAAGTAAAGTTAGTATGTGAGTAAGATGGCCTCCTGTAAAGCATAAGCTAAGGTGTTCAGGATAATACGCAATAGCTCAAAACACAGCTTCCACCTGTATGTCCTGGCACAGGTAGTTCTCCCTCCAGCTTGAGCCTCACTGTCCTGGTTTCTTTGGTCAGTGGTGGGAGCTGCATCATGGGCTACTCCCCCCTGCCTCTACCTCAGTTGGATATCATTCAACACTCCATCCGCCTCTTTCCTGGGACTATGCTTTGTATGGGGACCATACACATGAAATGCATCAATTGATGACGTTTGGAATTACTGTTCCAACATTGGTGTTCTTAATGAAAATACATACTGGCAGAGAGCAGCTGCTCTAGAATGTTTGTTGGATAAACAAGAGAAAAAGAAAACTGCTATTACTATGTCCTAGCCAAATTACTTGGCAGAGTGCTAAGCACAGGAATAGTATTTGACTTTCTTAACACGTATTGTTCCGAATATGACAGTGTCCTTAATCCCTAAGACTTGAATTTATTTTTGCCTTTGCTAAGAGGATACTTAAGAGCCTCTCAGAAGCCTTACAGGGTCAGAGCAGAAAGACTTCTGCTTCTCAGGGGAAAAAGGAAGGAGGCAGACAGGGGAAGAGAGGCCTGGAGTCAGGCTTGAGCATGCACACTTCATAGCCTTTTCATGAACTACTCTGAGTTCTCTCCCTCATTCAAGACAAAGAAACATTCCCTGTTACCCTTTCCTAGGCATCAAAAGAGAAACTGTTCAATAACAGAACCCAAGGGGAGAGAGGCATTCACAGATTGGGCATCTTGCTCTCGGTTAGGTAACTATTAAAATGATACCAACAAGAGCATCACCCCATTTCCCCAACTTCATCTCCACCCTGAGTTTGCCACTGCTGCTGTGCAGTCACCTGATGCCAGATCAAGGGACAAGACAAGAATGCAGAAAGCGCTGGGTGTTCTTCCCCTGGTCTTCCAAAGGGAGAAGGAGAAGCCTACAGAGCTGACAACAGACAGCAACTCTCTCCAGAACATGCACGTTATTTAAAACATTCCTCCTAAAAGATGTATGTGGTCAATAAGCACAAGAAAAGATGTTCAACATTATCAGTCATTAGGAAAATGCAGATCAAACCATACAATGACACTCATTAGTTTGTATGCTAACTAAAAATAGTCATCAAATAAATAAATAAAAACACAATGTGATACCGCTTCACAGGTGCTAGGATGGGTCCATGTCAGTGAGGACGTGAAGAAAGTGGACCGTTAATATCTTGGTTGAAATATGAGGTGGTGTGGCTCCTTTGAAAAACAGTTTAGCAGTTCTTGAAAAGGCAAGCACAAAGTTACATGACTCAGCAGATTCACTAAGGATACACAGAAGAAAACCTAAAACATATGCTCATACAAAGCTTACACATAGATGGTCATAGACGCATGATTAGCATTTGCACAAGTTGCAGGGAATGGAATGTACAGCGGCTCCTAATGGGTCAGCATTTCTTTCAGGAATGATGAAAATGTCCCAGATTAGTCAAAATAACTGCACAAATTTTGAATGTATCAAACCCCACTGAACTATATACTTTTAAAAGTAACTTATGTGGTATATGAGCTAGATGCCAATAAAATGTTTAACATATAAGAATTTTGAATCACTCAAAGGATGATTAGGACCTTGAACAACACCTGAATCGCAATTAGAAAGTTTGCTAAACACTCACCTCTTAACCGCTCATCATTGCAGCCTGGAATCACAATCCCTAGCTACACTTGGAGGAAGGAAATAGGAGAGGTACCAATTGGCGGCTGGAAGTGAATTGAGAAGCACTTCTGTGCAGACGTTTCCTGTAAGAGCGTGGCACAACACCAAAGAAACTTGAATGGTGGAAAGGAATTGCCATACCTCAAGCAGGGATTCGATGCTGATGCAGACAGGCCTTTGTCTGCTTCCTTCCCAAGCATTGCCTGTGAGGCCAGCATCATCTTTAGATACAAAGTTATTTGTCTAAAGATGGGAGCCAGCTCTGAGACAGCCCAAGTCTTGTAGGGTTCCTACACAAGTCCTAACCTTGTTGGATTAACTTCACCCAATTCCAGGACTTCCATTTCTCGCTCCTTGAACCCCTTCTCTCTATGGTGTAAGAAAGAAGAAGAGATGGTCAAGTGTATTTCATGACAAGTTGTTTATTTCACTACTTAAAAGTTCTTTCTACAAAGCCAAATCACTCATCATAACTGTATAAGATTTCTAGTTTCTCCACATTGCTGGCAAGAATGTAGTTGGTGCAACAGCTACGGCAGCAACACAGAATTTTCTCAAGGAATTAGAAATCAGTTGCCATAGGACCCAGCAATCCCACTTCCAGCTATTTCTCCAAAGGAACTGAACCAGGATCCTGAAGAATTTTATCATTCTCATGCTCATTGTAACCCTCTATTTATTATAATCACTTTCTTGAAATTTTCATCAACAGAAAATGTAGCAGACATATAATATGGTTGTTTCTTTCTTGTCACTTAACAAATACCTGAAATAATGAATTCATAAATAGAAAGTTTTTACTTTGGGTCACAGTTTTAGTCCATGATCAAATAATCGGTCCTGTTGCGCATCATAGAGGAAGCACACAGCAGAGCAAAACTGCTTGGCTCATGCTTAGGATGCAAAGCAGAGTCTCACCATTCCCACTCCAAGGCTGTGCCTTCCATGACATAAAGAGTTCCAACTAGCCTTACTTACCAAAGATTACAATACCTCACACTAAAGCCAAGTTTGCAACCACCCTCCTTGACACATGAGCCCTCAGGGAACACTCCAGATGCAAACTATAATACATGTGATTGAATACTATTCAGCCTTTAAAAGGAAGAAAATCCCTTAACAGCAGCAACATGAATCAGCCTTAAGGACATTATATGCTAAGTGAAATACTCCAATCACAGAAAGAAAAATACTGTATGATTCCACTTATGTGAGGCATCCAAAAGAGTCAAGTTCATAGAAACAGGAAGTAAAATGATGCTTCTCAGGGGGTGGGGCAGTGGAAAATGGGTAGTTACTAATCAGTGGTCATGATGTTTCAGTTAAGCAAGATAAATAAGTTCTAGAGATCTACATTTCAATATTTTACCTACAATATACAACAATGTGCCACTGTGCTTTTTCTTTCCCATTTCTCCTGTCACAGCTGCCTTAAATTAATTTTTATTTTAAAAATGTTTTTAGTGTCCGACTGCCCAGCTCCTGTCACTGACAGGTAGAAGCTTCCAAGTCTCTGGCCACTTGGTCCAAACTTCCCTGTCTGCCAAGCTTGCAGTGTGGACCGTTAAGAGGTTCATCTGGGTGTGGACTTTTAGTAGTTGAGAGACTATTTGTTACTCCTTCAATCTTTTTGGTGGTTATGGATCTGTTTAAATTATTTATTTTATCTTAGATTAATTTCGTTATGTTGTATACCTCCAGAAATTCATTCATTTCTCTTAGATTTTCTAGTTTCATAGAATATAGGTTTTTAAAATATGTCCTTATGACTTTCTGAATTTCACTGGCATCGGTTGTAATCTCTACATTTCTGATTTCACTACTTTGAGTCTCTCATTTGGTAAATCTGGTTAAGGGTTTGTCAGTGTTGTTTATGTTTTCAAGGAACCATGAGATGGTTTGAATGAGAAATATTCTCATAGGCTCAAGTATTTGAACACTTGGCGTACAGTCCCCAGTTGGAGGTCCCAGCTATTTGGGGAGGATCATGGAACCTTTAGGAGGTGTGGCCTTGCTGGAGGAAGCACATTACTGGGGACCAGCTTTCAGAGTTCGTAGCCTTGGCCCCTTTCCAACTTGACCTCGCTGCTTCTTGCAAGTGTGTGAAGATGTGAGCTCTCCGGCGTCTCTTCAGGGTACCTCCTGCCATGCCTCCCCTGAAATGATGGATTCTTTTTTGAATATTTTATTTATTATTTTTATGTGTATGTGTGTATTGCCTGCATGTAGGTAAGTGCACCCGTGTCGTGCAATGCCCGCGGAGGATAGAAGAGGCTGTTGGATCCCTTGGATCTGGAGTTACAGACAGTTGTTAGCTGCCATGTGGGTGCTGGGATTCAAACCCAGGTCTTCTGCAAGAACAACCAGTGTTCTTAACCACTGAGCCATCTCTCCAGCCCTGAAATGATGGTTTCTTAACCCTCTGGAACTATAAACCCAAATAAACTCTTCCTTCTATAAGTTGCCTTCATCATGGTGTTTTATCACAGCAACAGAAAAATAACTACTGTAAACCAACTCCAGTTCATTGATTCTTTGTAGGGTATTTTTGTTTGTTTGTTTTTAGTTCATTGATTTCAGCCCTGATTTTGTTTATCTCTTCTCATCTATTATTTTAGGGGTTGGTTTGTTTATGTTTTTCCAAGGTCTTATGGTACATTATTAAATTATGAATTTGCAATCATTCAGTTTTTTTACCTAGGCACTTTGTGGTATAAACTTTCCTCTCAGAACCGCCTTCATTATGTTGCATAGATTTTGCTACATTCAGGTTTGCATTTCCTTCTTGATTTATTACATGACCCAATTATCATTCAAGAATGTCTTGCTTAGTCTCCATGAGCTTATATACTTTCTATAGTTCTTATTATTGTTGATATGTATCCCATTGTGACAATACAGAATGTAAGATATTATTTCAATTGTCCTGTATTTGTTGAAATGTGTTTTGTGTCCTGATAAGTGATTTGTTTTAGAGAGAGTACCATAAGCTGCTGAGAAGAATGTACATTTCTAAACAGTAAAGAGTATTTGGGTAAAGTGTTCTGTAGAAGTCTGCTAGGTCTGATTGGTTTATGATGTCATTTAATGCCAGTGTTTCTCCATTTAGTTTTTGTTCTGATGATCTGTCCATTGGTGAGAGTGGGGTATTGAAGTCACTCACTATCACTATATTGTGGTTTTACATTGAGTTATACATTTTTATGAACTTGAGTACACCTGTGCTTGGTGTACGTATATGTTTAGAATTATAATATCCTCTTGATATATTGTTCCTTTGATGAGTATAGAGTGGCCTTCCTTATCTCTTTTAACTAGTTTTGGTTTAAAGTCTATTTTCTTCAGACATTAGAATAAATACACCTGCTTGTTTCCTAGATCCGTTTGCTTAGAATATATTTCTCCATCCTAAGATGGCATTGCTCATTGATAGTAAAGTATATTTCTTGGAGGGAGTAAAAAGATGGATCCTGTTTTCAGATCTATTCTGCTGATATGTGCTTTTTATTGAGGAATTGAGACCATTAATAGTTAGAGTTATCATTGAAAGAGGTGTATTAGTTCCTGTCATTTTGTTGATGTTTTCTTACAACTCTTTCTTAATATATTTTATTATTTTTTATGCGTATGAGTGTTTTGCCTATATGTATGTGAGTGTACCACATATGTGCAATGCTCTCAGAGGCCAGAAAATGGTGCCATAATCCCTGGAACTGAAGTTACAGACAGTTGTTAGCCACCAGGTGGGTGCCCTGTAAGGGCAGCCAGTACTCTTAACCACTGAGCCAGCTCGCCAGCCCTTTTCACAACTCTTTTGATTGACTACTCTGGTATTGTTTATTTGTTCCTTGTAACTTCTTAGGTTGTTTATCCTTCTGTTCAGAATGGAATGTGCATTCCAGTGTCATCTGTACAGCTGTTTTAGTGGTCATAAATTCCTTTAGCCTGCTTTTATCATTGGAGGTTTTTATTTCTCCTTCAATTTTAACAGGTAGTTTTTCAGGACATAATAGTTTCAGTTGACAGTTGTGGTTTTCCAGAATTTGGAATACATCTTATCAGGTCCTTCTGGCTTTAAAACTTTCTGTTGATGAGGCTGGAGAGATGGCTCAGTAATTAAGAACAATGACTACTCTTTCAGAGGACCTGGGTTTGAATCCCAGCACCCACATAGCAGTTAACAACCATTGGTAACTCCAGTTCCAGGGGATCTGATACCCTCTTCTCACCTCTGTGGGCATTTCATGACGTGAGTGTACTTACAAACATGCAAGCAATGCACTCATACACATGAAATAAAAAGTAATACATAAAATATTTTTTAAAGTTTCTTTTGAATAATCAGGAGTAAATCTTTGGGGCCTACCTCGATAAGTGATGGAAAAGACCTCCCATGCTCATGGATCACTACTGTGAAAAATGGCCATCCTACCAGGAGCACTCTACAAATTCAATGCAATACCCACTAAAATTCCAGTACACAGAAATTGAAAAAATAATCTCAAATTTCATATGGAAACACACACAAAAAAAAATAGAATAGCCAAAACTATCCTGACCAATTAAAGAACTTGTGGAGACATTATTACTCTGGGTCTCAAATTATACTGCAGAGCTATAGCAATAAAAACAATAAAAACAGCATGGCACTGGCATAAAAATAGACACGTTAATAAGTGGAAAGGAATTAAGGACCCAAATGCAAGTGTTCGCATTTCTAGCCATCTGATTTTTGGCCAAGGGGCCAAAAACACACATTTGAGAAATGACAGCATGTTCAACAAATGGTACTGGTCTAACTGGATTCTTATATGTAGAAGAATGAAATTAGATCCCTATCTCTCACCATACAAAAAATTCAACTCCAAATGGGATCAAGGACCGTAACGTAAGACCTGTTACCCTGATTCTGACAGAGAAGAAACTAGGGAATATGCTGAAATTTATAGGCACAGGAAAGGACTTTCTGTACAGGGCCCCAATAGCACAGGAATTAAGACCAACAACTGACAAATGGGACCTCATGAGAAACTAAAATGCTTCTACACAGCAAAGGAGAGGCAGCATACAGAATGGGAGAGTATCCTCATCAGCTCTACTCCTGAAGGTTAATGTGTAGAATATACAAAGAATTCAAAAAACTAACATTAAAAACCCCCAATAAACTGGGCGTGGTGGCTCACGCCTTTAATCCCAGCACTCAGGAAGCAGAGGCAGGCGGATCTCTGTGAGCTCAAGGCCAGCCTGGTCTACATAGTGAGTTCCAGGACAGCTGGGGCTACAGGGAGCCCCTGTCTCAAAAAGACCAAAAAAAAAAAAACCCCAATAAATATGGTGCAAGGAGCTGAACAGGACATTCTCAAAAGATGAAGTGAAAATGGTTGAAAACTACTTAAGAAAATGTTCAATATCTTAGTCAGCAGGTCGATTAATTTGCATCAGTCAAATGCAAATTAAAACCACTTTGGGATTTCATCTTACCCCACAGACAAACACCAGTGTTGGCAGGGATGTGAGGAAAGGAGAACTCTTAACTACTGCTGGGAGCTGGGGTGGGGAGTGAAAATTGGTGCAGACACTATGGAAACCACTGTGGAGATTCCTCAAAAAGCTAGAAATTGACCTGCTATATAACCCAGCCATACCACTCTTGGACATAGTCCCAACAAACTCTACATCCTACGACAGGGATACTTGTTCACCCATGTTCATTGCTGTCCTTTTTACAACAGCCAAGAAATGGAAACAATCTAGATGTCCATCAACTGATGAATGGAATGGATAATGAAAGGATGATACACTTACACACTGGAATATTACTCAACTCACAAAATATGAAATTGGGAAATTTTCAGGTAAATGGACAGAACTGGAAATAATCATTCTGAGTGAGGTAACCTAGACCCAGAAAGGCAAATGTCACATGTTTCCTTTCAAAGCTGAATGCTAGCTTTGAATTCTTAGATATACATGGTTCAATTGGAAAATCCAGGGAGGTCAGGAAACAAATGGCCAAGAAGTAGGGGAGTCATAGGATCCGAAATAGTATGTTATTGGTGTATAGGAAGGTTCCTGGTTTGAGGGTGTTAATTTTCTATCCTACTACTTTGCCGAGTGTATTTATCAGAGGAGTTTTCTGGTGGAGTTTTTAGGGTCTCTTATGTATAGAATCATATCATCCACGAATAAGGTTTCTTTGACATCTTCATTTCCAATTAGTATCACTTTCATTTGTCTTACTGTTCTAGATAAGACTTTAAGTACTCTCTTGAACAGGAATGGAGAGAATGGACATCCTTGTCTTGTTCCTGACTTTCATGAGAATGTTTTGAGCTGTTCTCTACTTAGTATGATGCTGGCTATGGGATTGTTGCATATTGCCTTTATTATGTTGAGACATGTGCCCTGTACCCTTGGACGCTTCATAATTTTCATCATGAATGGATGTTGGATTACGTCAGGGGCCTTTTCTACATCTAATGAGATAATCATGTGGTTTCTGTCTTTGAGTCTGTTTATGTGGTGGATTACATTTATTGATTGACATATGTTGAACCATTCCTGCATCTCTGGGAAAAAGCCAATGTGATTATGTTTGCTAATCTTTTTGGTATGTTTTTGCATCCAGCAAGCAAGTATTTTGCTGAGGATTTCTGCATCTATATTCATAAGAGAGACTGGCCTATAATTTTGTTTTATTGCTGGATCTTTGTCAGGTTTTAGTATCATAATACTGGCTTCATAGAAAGAATTGGAGAGTGTTCCTTCCTTTTCTATTTTATATAATAACTTGAAGAGTGTTGTTATTAGCTCTTCTTTGAAGTTTTGGTAGAGTTCTCTGTCATATCCATCTGGCCCTGAAATCTTTTTTGTTGGGAGAGTTTTAATTATTACATCTATCTCATTAGTTGTTACAGGATTTGTTTAAAATATTTGTGTCATTTTGAGTAAGTCTATCTCCTTATTGAATTCTGTCTTCAATATTATACCGACTTCTTTATTTCATTCATCTCTTTGTTTTTCCTCTCTTGGAGTACATTCATGCCTTCTTGAGTTGTTTGAACATAGTTTAGTCATAATTTTTAATTCTTTGCTGGAAAGTTCTTCATGGTCATTCTCACCAGGGTCGATTATTATAGGGCAAACAAGTTTTGGAGGATATATCTCTTAGATTTTCACGCCTTTCTTTCTGTGCTGGGACTTGCACATCCACAGTTAGTTATGTGAGTGTAAGTATGGGCCTTAGGGTTGATGGTCTGGGGAGTGCTGACCTGTTGGTACCTGGAACTAGGAGAACTACAGAAGGGAACAGGGATCAGGGTCCAGGGACCCTTTACCTGTAGGCAGAAGGAGCTCGGTGGATGGGGAAGTTTGAGCTGAAAAATGAGGCTGGGGACCCCTTTACCTGTCAACATTGGGCCAAATAGGGACTTGGGGCCTCCTACTCCACCTGTCAGCACCAGGAGCTGGGCAGATGGGGCACTAAAAAGCATTTTAAAAAATAAAAATTAACATGAGCAGCTCTGATGATATGGGAAGGAAGAATCACCATGGACACAAAATATTAGGAATATAAATGTTATGTTTGTGATCACAAAACTAAACTACTTTTTATTTTTAAATATTTTA
>NW_008343017.1:251115-256301 GCF_000622305.1 Nannospalax galili
CCTGCGGAAGACAGAAGAGGCTGTTGGATCCTCTGGCACTGGAGTTATGGACAGTTGTTAGCTGCCATGTGGATGCTGGGATTCAAGCCCAGGTCTTCTGCAAGAACAGTGCTCTTAACCGCTGAACCACCTATCCAGCCCCTATACTACTTTTTATATCAAAACCAGAATTCATTTCTTTACTGCACAATTAATTTGGCCACCTGTAACTCTTGTGATGGAGTCCAGGTGAGAGCGGAAAGCTGGCAGAGAAAAGAGTGTGATCAAGACTGGCCTGTTTTTATGTTGGATGGAGAAAGGAATACCTTGAGTCCATTTGGTATAGTAAAGACCTAGACAGCAGTACGGCCCTCGAAAAGCATGTGCGGTAATAGCTAGAGAAATTCAGTCAGACACTAGCATCTCAGGAGCAGCTGGAGATGTCAGGACCCATGCAGGGAAATGTCAACCTGTCAGAACCAAGGGAGCAGAGAAACGAGGGAGGCCTGTGTAACAGAATTCTTTTGTCTGCCTGTCCACATGTCTGTCAGCATGAAATTTTGGGTCAATAAATATTCATCATGATGCACCATTCCCACTGACCTGTGCTACCCCCTCTGCTGGAGGAGAAAATAAACAGGGTTTATGGGTATAGGGGCCGTCTGCCCCTTCAGAGCTGCCATTGTGCTCTGTGTGTGAGCTGAGAACTTGAACACAGCTTTGCCTCTCTGAATCCCTTTGGACTTGTGCATCTAATAACTGGTATGGAGCCAATCCCTTTCCTTATGTGTTAAACAGCAACATACTACCACCAACATGCCAAGTATGGAAGAATGACTTTCAAGGAGAGGATAACCAATAAGCAATTCTCACTGTGACCTTCTAATCTGATGACTTACTTCTTTCTCCTCTGCACTCCCAGCATCTCTGGGTACACACCTGTCTTGGCTTTTTGTCTCACTACTTTTGTCTGTGTGTTTGACTACGTGGATCCATTCATTCACTCAGTCATCCATAAATACGAGCAACTCTCAATGTTAATGCTTTATGCTAGATAAAAAGCCATGCAACACACTTGTGATTTGCCAACACACTCTGGCAATGGTGGCATCAAACACAGGTGCCAACTCAATTGAACAAGGGACCAGAGGGGAGGAGAGAAATGGGTGGCAGTGGCACTAGACTGAGAACTCTTGGATGATTGTTATTGGGGGAGGGAGGGTATGCCTTATATATGCTCTCTAGATGGGCTGACTAGACTCCAGTGGACAAATTTACACTGAAGAACATCTGGGTACAAATGCTTGACTGGATAGGAATTAACGTGCATGGTGGAATCACGAGGTCCGATGGGGGATAGGGAAGGTGTGGATGGGGGAGGGGGTATAAATTTGATTAAGAACTGTTGTATGAAATTACCAAAGCTCAATAAAAAAATAAAAATGAAAATCTCAAAGGAGGAATGAAAAATACCAACGCTATTCTGATAATTTCAAGTTTAAGAATAAAATCTGTGATTAAAAAAATAATCTGTTCTTTAAAAATTTTAAAGGCACTAAAAATAGGATTTCATAGAGGTAAGAAGCACATACTGAACAAATGCCTATGCAAATTCATAATTATATGTGTTAGTCTAAGAAAGAGAAGGATGAGACGGAAGATAGACATTTCTGCTCAATACTGTCACATCAGGAAAGACTCCAGTGAGGAAGAATGAATGAAAATTGGCCAGGTTGAGGGTAGGAGGAACTAGTTGCTGGGCAGGGAGTGGAAAGAGCAGGGGATGAGGTGATTGGATATATGCCAGGGGTGGAGAGGTACATGGAGCCATAATAGGAACTCATGGTAGATTTTGGCAAGGAGCTTGGATTTTTCACTTAACAAGAGGAAGTGTGATGGAAGACCAGTTACTGTAGTGCACAAGCAATGTGGGATGGAAGCATGGAGAAGAAAAAATGGTAGACCTAGGACAGCTTTGGAGTGCATGTAAGCATCACTCAAAACATTAGAAGCGAACGAATACCCAGGTAGTGCACGTACCATTCACTAGCAAAACTCAGTATCAAAACAAGACTATCTAGTATATACACATAAGTATTAAGCCATAACTAAGCTCATTTATGAACATACACAATTCCAAATAAGAAGTAAGAAATCTAATCTAGTAGTGTAATACCAGCAGTTAACATTTATAAAGCACTATTAATCATGACACATCAAACACTGCATTAACTTGCTAATTCAATACTTGTTCGTAACTTCATTCCTTGTATTAACTCATTAATATCCACAGTCACCACATGGAAAATAAGAAGAGGGTTGTCTGAACATAGTTATAATCATTATTTTTAGTTCTTTGCCTAAAAGTTCTGCAAGGTCATTCTCATTGGGGTTCAATATTATGGGATTAGTAAATTTTGGAGGACACGTGTCTTGGATTTTCAGGCTTTTGTTTCTGGGCTGGGACTTGCGCATCCGGAGACAGTTAAGTGAGTATAAATGTAGGCCTAAAGTTGATGATCTGGGGGCTGCTTACCTGTTGGGACCTGGAACTTGGGGAACTTCAGAAGGGTCTGCATCTCAGGGTTCAGGCACCCCTTACCTGTAAGGAATCAAGAGCTGACATTATCCTCAATTCACTGACAGGTAAAGTGTGACTCAAAGAAGTAAACTACCTTCACTGCATCAGAGTGGATGATACTCTCAGACAAATTAATGAAGAGAAGCTAGAGATATTATCCCATGACCCATCCCACTTATGTGGTTCAATCAACACCAATCCGCAGTGTCAGGGACATGGTTTTGTCTGAGGGGCATTGCTGACTGGAAAGGACGATGAAGGCCTTTCTGGGTGCTGGAATTGATTTTTACCAAGTCTAGGCGGTTGTTATGTGATATATAAATATCAAGTTGTAAATTTAAGGTATGTTTTTATCTCAGTAAAAGATAAAGATATATGGAGGACATCCAAAAGACAAATATTTAATATATCCCTATATAAAAAGTTGTAAAATATTTAAAATGTAAACACCAATACATTAGTGAATTACAGACATAGTTCATAAGTACAAAAAAGGGGCAAAAATAAATATGGAAGATGTTTATGTGATAAATGTAGAAATTCAAGTTAAACATTACTGATTCCAATAAATTGACAAACATTTAAATGTTGACAATACCAAAGGAGGATGATACTCAGATGTTCATATGGAAATGTGAATTGTGACAAATTTTCTGAGGCTAATTTGACAATAAGCTTTTCAACTATATATACCTTGAAAAAGAATTACTCAAAGTATGTATCTGGCTATTGAGATATTCACCATAACTATTTTGACAACATACAACTTTTTTTAAATGGTGACATTGAGCCAGGCATGGTGGCACACGCCTTTAATCCCAGCACTCAGGAAGCAGGGACAGACAGATTTCTGTGAGATTGAGGGCAGCCTAGTCTCCATAGGGAATTCCAGGCCAGATTGGGCTGCAGAGAAACCCTGTCTCAAAAAAATAATGACTTTGGTCAATATTTATTGCCATGGGAGAATGCCTGTAACATTAACATATCAATTAATGTTTTTAAAAATTATTTAATAACTACATGATTAGAAGAAGCATTTCATTATAGCATTAACATATTCAACAGCAATCAATTAATGTTTTAATTAACTTTTAATCTTTCCAATATTATACTGGATACAATGCTCTGTGATGACATCATTACCCTCTCTCACCTCCTTCCCTCCTGCCAACCTTCCTCTTCTTCCCAACTGCTTCTATCCTCATCTTCCTTCCTTCCTTCCTTCCTTCCTTCCTTCCTTCCTTCCTTCCTTCCTCCCTCCCTCCCTCCCTCCTTCCTTCTCTCCCTCCCTCCTCCCTCCTTCCCTTCTTCCTTCCTTCCTCCTTCCTTCCTTCTTCCTTCCTTCCCTCCTTCCCTCCTTCCTTCCTTCCCTCCATCCTTTTCTTCCTTCCTTCCCTCCTGTTCCTCTCTCAATAGGGTCTCATGTAGCCCAGGCTGGGCTCAAACTCAATATGTAGCCAAAGATAACCTTGAACTTCTGATCCTCCTGTCTCTACCTCCTGGGTGCTGAGATTACACTCCCTCCTTCCTTCCCTCCCTCCCTCCCTTTTTCCTTCCTTCCTTCCCTCCATCCTTCCCTCCCTCCCTCCTTCCTTCCTTCCTTCTTTCCCTCCCTCCCTTCTTCCCTCCATCCTTCCTTCTGTCTTTCCTTCCTTCTTTCCTTCCCTCCCTCCCACTCTCCCTCCCTCCTTCCCTCTCTCCTTCCCTCCCTCCTTCCTTCCTTTCTTCCCTCCTTCCTTCTTTTCTTCCTTCCGACCTTTATTTCCTTCTTTCTCTTTTTCTGGAGGCCCATGCAGGCAGTTAGAGCTGATGTGTGCTCACAATTGTAACAACAGTTACAAAATACTCAGAGGACAATACTCCCTCTTCTGCGATGTTCCCTGGGCCTCAGAGGAAGTGACATAGATGCTCCACTTGGAGCAGAACACTGAGCAGTCACTTACTCTCAGCACTTTGATCACTTCTGAACCTCTACTTTGGCTGTCATTCACTGACAAATGAGGTTTTTCTGACCAAGGTTGAGAATTGCACTGCTTTATGAATGTTTACAAGACAATGTTCTGTATGGCACTGATAATGAGCCACAATACCGTACTTGTGGTTTTCAATGAGTTTAAGTACTTAGCAAACAAAAACAAAATAATCTATAGAGAGTAACAGAGAGAAGCAGAAGGTAAAGAGAAAAGCATCATCAAATCAGTGCTCAGAACACCCAGTAACTTATCCTCATACCCGTAGGTTAATGCATCTCTCAGCTCTCACCAGAGACGTTTCCTTATGCAATAGATGATAATGAACACAGAAACCCACACCTGGCCAACAACGTACAGAGAACAAGAGGCTGCAGAACGCTTATCCCTGAATACGGCACCTGTATCAAACTTCTGCCCCCTAGACTCAGGGATCATTGCAACGGAGCAGAAAGGCTGTAAGAGGCAGACGTGGTGGATGCCCACAAGGAAACAGAGTCTTCCAGACAGCTAGTCAGCGACTCATATGAACCCACAGCAATGGTGGCAGCATGCACAGTCCCATGTGAACTCACAGCAATGGTGGCAGTATGCACAGTCCCATATGAACTCACAGCAATGGTGGCAGCGTGCACAGTCCCATGTGAACTCACAGC
>NW_008343017.1:256701-257767 GCF_000622305.1 Nannospalax galili
AGTCCCATGTGAACCCACAGCTCCAGAGGCAGCGTGCACAGTCCCATGTGAACCCACAGCAATGGTGGCAGCGTGCACAGTCCCATGCAAGCTCAAATCAGATAAAATCCCACCATAGACATGGCAAAGTAGGTAAGAAATCCCAACCCAATTTATATAACTTTGGGCTACCAATGGCTGCTGGGAGGGGGAAGAGACTGTCTCTTTCAAGCACAAGATTCCTGGTAGGCTAACCAGGTTCCAGTGGATAGGCCCACACTGGAGGACATTTGGGGACACAAATATAAAATTAGACTCTATTTTATACAGAGAGAAATAGAAATTAGACCCTATTGTTGTTTTGTCAACTTGACACAAACAGACATACCTGGAAAGAGGATGTCTGATCTGAGGAATTTCCTCCATTAGATGGGCCTGTGGGCATTTTCTTAACTGCTAATTGATGACAGAGGGCCCAACCCACTGTGGGTGGTGCCATCCCTGGGCAAGGCTTTATAAGAAAGGTAGCTGAGCAAGCCAGGGGAAGCCAGTAAGCAGCAAAGTATGAGCAAGCCAGGGGAAGCCAGTAAGCAGCATTCCGCTATGGGCTCTGCTTCAATTGCAGCCTCCAAGTTCCTGATTTAGAGTCCCTTGATAATGAACTGTAACCTGTAAGACAAATAAACCCTTTCCTCCCCTAAGTTGTTTTTGATCATGGTGTTTATCACAGTAAGAGACTGCAAACTAGAACTGTGATTTTTCTCCCCCAACACTCTACATAGTACCTTGTGGTACTATGAACTCTAGCCAGCAGAGAAGTTTCCAGCTCTGCTCCAACTTCGTTTCTCTGTGTCCTATACCCAGAGCATGTGATGTCTTCAGCAGTAGGGTCTTACTTTCTAGTTCTGGTGGACATCCAAGAACAGCAGCAATATCCTGTATTATTGTGGGAGTTTCCGGGGGCTCTATGGCCAAGAATTCGTGGAGAGAGATCCCACATCTGGTGCCAGGATTTTAGTTTGACCTCGGGGAGCAGTGCCTTCTTTAACCAGTCATGAAGAGTACTTCTATTTAAGCTCCATTTTTT
>NW_008343017.1:258020-265972 GCF_000622305.1 Nannospalax galili
AAAAATACGTGGTGCTGGGACAGTTGTTAAGAAGAGAGGATCATGTTTGGTGTTGTGGTGCACTCCTCCGATTGGGAGGCAAAGGCAGGTGGATCTCTGAGTTCAAGGCCAGCCTGGTCTACATGGTGAGTTCCAGGCCAGCTGGGGCTACAGAAAGACCCTGTCTCAAAAAGACCAAAAAAAAAAAAAAGAGGACTAAGAAAACACCAGACACTACAAAATCAACAAAACGAAAAGAATTAATACACACATTTCAATAATACCAATGTTAAAACAAAAGATCAATAATTTGAACAAATATATCACAACCAATGAGATCAATAGTAATAAAAAAAATCACCCAACTGAAAAAAATCCAGGTCCATATAAATTCACAACAGAATTCTCTCAGCCTTTTAAAGAAGAACTGAAACCAACTGTTTCATAAGACAGAAAAGGAACAATTCCAAACTTACTTTATGAAATCAATATTATCCTAGTGCCAAAACTGTATACCAATATTCCTGATGAACATAGATACAAAATTTTCCAACAAAATATTTGTTAACTGAAAACAGGAACACAAAAAAGATCATTCACCATGATTAGGCTGGCTTTATTCCAAAGATGCAGGGATTGTTCAGTATATGCAAATTGGCATCACATAAGTGGACTCAAAGACAGAAATCATATGATCAACTTAATAGATGCAGAAAACTTCTTTTTAGAAAATCCAACATCTCTTTGAGATAAAAACCTAAGCGAGAACAGGGATGGAGGGAGCACATCTTACCAAAATAAAGGCCACATAAGATGGCTACATGATCGTCTTATAGCCAACATCATGCTAAATGGAGAAAAACTGGAAGCATCCACTTTAAAATTGGCTACAATGCAGGGCTAGCCACTCTCTTCTCTCCAACTCAGTGTAGTTCTCAAAGACAGAGCAATATGAGAAGAAAAGGGGAAAAGTGATACAAATAGGGAAAGAGATAAAAGTATCCTTACATGCAAATTAGAAGAGTCTCTACATGAAAGATCCCAAAGACTCCAGCAGAAAACTCTGAGAACCGGTAAACACTTTCAGCAAAGTGGCGGGATACAAAAATCAGCAGCCTTTCCCCTACGCTGAGGACAAACATGCTGAGAAAGATTTCAGGAAAACAATTCCATTCACAATAGCTTAGAGCCAAGTGCGTCCAGCCAGAGCTGTATAGTGAGACTTTATCTCAAAAAAAGTCATGATCGCCTCCTGAAAATTACCTTTCAATAAACCTTAAACCTCTGAGGAAAGATATTGAAGAGGACGCTAGAAGACAGAAAGTCCTCCCAGGTTTAGGGATTAGAAGAACTGATACTGTGTCAATATCAAAAGCAATCTGTAGACTTAATGAAATCACAATCAAAATCCCCATGAAATTTTTCGTATAAGTAGGAGAAAGTCTTAAAATTCATGTGGAAGCAGAAGAGCCCCAATAGCCAGAGGAATCCTGAGCAGAAAGAACATACCTGATTTCAAATAGTACTGCAGAGCCGTAGTAGTAAAAACATGGTACCAACACAAAACAGGCATGTAAATTAATGGACTGCGATAGAAGACCCATCAGATATGAGTCTGTGTAGCTGCAGGCACCTGATTTTGACAAAGATGACAGACGGGAGAAACACAACATCTTCAACAAACAGTGTCTCACTCTACACAAAAATCAGTTCCAAATGACTCAGTGATCTCAACTTAAGACCTGAAACTCAAACTACTAAAGGAAAAAATAGGGCATTCAGTACAAGAAATAATCACAGATGGGGATTCTGAATAGGGTCCCACTTGCTCAAAAAGGTCAATAATTGACAAATGAGACTTTATGAAATTAAAAGTGTTTTGTAGAGCAAAGCAAATATTCAATCCAGTGAAGACACAGCCTACAGAATGCCAGGACACCTTTGCCAGCTATACATTTGACAGAGGATTAATATCTAGAACACACAAAAAATGGAAACATTAAACATCAGGCTGGAGAGCTAGCTCAACAGTTAAGAGCACGTGTTGCTCTTACAGATGACTGTGTTCAGTTCCCAGCACCTACATGGCAAATAAACACCATCTGTAATTCCAGTTCTAGAGTATCCAGTGTTCCCTTCTGGACTCCACATGTGTCGCATGCATAGGTGCACATATATACATGCAGGCAAAACATTCATACACAAAAAACATAGAGAAAACTAATGATAACAAAATACTGATGAGGATGTGGGGAAAGTGTAACCCTTACAAACTATTGATGGGTGGGTGGGAAGATGTGGTCTTTGCCCTAGACAGCAAGCTATCTTTGGATCCTGAGGCACTAGAGGTTAAGGTACCAGAGGGCAGGAGATGTGGCCTGTAATGTGTCGAGGCTCTATTTGATACCTGACATACCTGGAATTGAGCACCTTGTGGATTCTGAGACAAGGTCCTGAGGGTGAGAGATGATGTCTTTGGCTTGGAAATGGGGTACAGAGGCTCTCGACTTTAACTTTTCTATCTTTATTTTTTATCATGGGTTTTTTAATTCTGTTTATTATTAGTGTATCTGTGCTCGTGATGGTGGGGGAGGGGGAGTGAGACTTGTGTGCCACAGTATGCATGTGGAGGCCAGAGGAAAACTTTTTGTGGAATTCATTCTATCCTTTCAGCTTAAATGGGTTCTAAAGATCAAAATGAGGTTGTTAGGCTTGGCCAGCAAGTTCCCTTAACCACTGAGCCATCTTGCTGGTCCTTAAACTTGTTTTTTATTATATATATTTTTTTTATTTTTTAGAAGAAGCATTTAATTACAGCTTTAACGTACTCAATTCACTGTTGAATTAATACAGTTATAGAATATTGAACTCAGCATAAACCCTGTAAGACATAAATTGAATGAGTTTTTAACCTTTAAAAAAAAGATCTCCATTTCATTTTAAAATATACTGTTTCTTAGAGAAGGACTCACTGTTTTTGCTAATAACACTGAGATGTTGGTACATGTGTCTCTGATCTGTATGTATCTGATTATTACTAGTCATAGTCAGTTGCCCTCAGATCCTTGGCACCTGTGTATGTCTATAAAGTCATCGGGCAGATTTCAATGGTAATGTTTATCACCTCTACTAATTAACATGATTTATGCTTCCTCCTCAAATATATCACACTTATTTTTATTTTATGTGTATGTATGTATTGCTTGCATGTAGATAAGTACATCCATGTCATGCAATGCCCACAGAGGACAGAAGAGGCTATCAGATCCCCTGGAACTGGAGTTACAGACAGTTGTTAGCTGCCATGTGGCTGCTGCGATTCAAACCTGGGTCTTCTGCAAGAACAGTCAGTGTTCTTAACCACTGAGCCATCTCTCCAGCCCTGTCCTTAAACTTTTTAAATGACTAAAAAATATGTATGGTTATTATATGCGATACATATATAAATATATATGATCAGGTATATGTGTGTAATTAATAAATATATAATTATAACTACATTGGATGATTAGTTATTATGAGCCAAATTGTTAAGAATAATGATCAGCTAGGAGTGTTTATTGGTGATACCTATTTTCTCCATAACAATTTTTCTGTTCATCATAATTTTATGAGAAATTCTCCAGTGATGTGTAAAATACACATATTAAAATTTTAAAAATCATATTTACCTAGATTAACTGGAAAGTTTTATTTATAAACTACATCTGCCTTGTTTTTCTTTAAATATTGAAATAAGCAATAAAAGGTAGTAGTTAGTTGGTATTCACATGTTACAGGGATTATCCGCTAGGAATTGATTGATTCTCATTTGGGTATAGTAATTTAAGGTTAATATCATCTGAACAACTTTTCTGATCTTAGAGCATTTCTCACTCTGTAGCCCCCCAAGCTCACTGTCCTACACCTTGCTAATCAGATGCAGCCACATGAATTCTCAGCTTGGAAGGTAATGTTACCAGGAGACAGGTGTGCATACCATCCATCCGCAGCTCAACAAGGTCAGGAGGGCTCACTGGCTCAGCTCCAGGAATCCATGAACATGCACCATTACTGCAAGTCACAGTGTCTCTGCAGGAAGCAGGGTTGTTACCAAGCACTGGCAGCAAAGTGTTTTCACTGGCGCAGAATCTCCCATGCAATTTGATGTTATTACTGGCCTCCTCAGTGCTCAATCTGTTTCTCTTGCTCTCCAGAGGGAGGATTCTGTGGCTTACTTAATATTTTTAACAAATATTTCTACCTAAACCAGCCATTGTGGAGTCTATTATTTGCAACAACAACAACAAAAAATGTGTGCAATAGTATTACCTTCATCCCCATTTTACAGATGAGGAAATTGAGACTGTAAGAAATGGAGAAAAAGTTTATGATTATATAGCTACTAAGTAAGTGAATAATAATAATAAGCAAGACACAAGTCCAAGATTTTTGAGTTGCAATCTAGGTTCTCTCCAAATGCTACACTTACATATTTTTATAAAGATTGTCAACAATTAGCTTAAAAAGTATAATATGTAATATCCTAGAGGAATTTAAAAATAAGATATTCTAATGTTCACTATGAAGTGAGCTCATTAGTAATAATAAATGTCATCATTTAATAAATAATTAAAACATAATCATATTGTCCACCAGCAGTGGTCACGACCATGAAGAGCATCCATTCGCTGTCATTCACAGCAGATGACTTGATGGAATGTACTGCACTGGTCAGGGAAGTAATCACAGAACTGGGAGAGGCCGGGTTTGCTGACTCCTACTTCCTTTGTATTCATGGAAGTTGAACCATTTATCAGCCCACTTAGAAATGTACACATCAGACAAGTCCAATATGTAAGTGAAAATCTTGTTTAAATATAATAAGTAAATGTTAAGTGCATGGAGGAACAGCCACATTAAAATACTGCCAACCAGTTTCAGGAACACTTAGGACTACATGATCATCATCTCTTTGTGTAACTGGGAAGTCTAAAACAGCTTTTGAGGAAAAACTAATGAAAAATAAACCTGGGGAACTGAGATTACATTTCCACCCTGTTCTGGAATGTAAAATATAATTGACAAAATTTGATGCAAGAAAATGGTCCCATCTACAAGAATTAGGAAAACTGTTAAATCCCTGGTTAGTCTGTAGAAAAATGTAAGGTTGAATGTCTAAATGTTTTACATAAAAATGTTTTCAAATAGCTATCTCCATGTACACAGATAATATGTTTTTGTTTTGAAAAAAATCCAAGTTGTGCTTTACTCAAAGGACCATCCATTTCTCTTTTCTTGGGAGGCATGGGGCTTTGCGTTATACAAGGAACTTATAAATTTCTCATTCATTTCCCTTTAACTCATCCAAACATTAGTTTTATGGGCTATGAAGTGGTCATTCTCTAAAGGGATGCTAAAACTTTCAAATCTTGCTCCTCTTAAAATAAAATCAAATCGCAAAAGAAGGAAGTAGGCGCTGTGTGACTCTATATAGCCCATAAAATCCAAGATCTAAGATAGTTGAGTTCTGAATTTTCTAAATTTTCCTTTTCCTGTTTAACAGCTGGTCTTGGCATAGAGACTTCCTTTAGTACTTAAAATACATCTTCCTTTCAGAAGTATATACGTTTTCTCTGAACCGAAGCATCTTTTATTTTCTCCATCAGAAACTGCATGGAGTTGCTTCAGACTAAAGGCATTGTGCCACTTTAGCCCACATGTTGCTTATATTTAAGAGATGGTTATTAGAAAATACCTCTGAACTAAGGGAATCTCCTTTTCAGGTCACTGAGTGATTCGGGGTAGAATGAGCAGCTCACTAAGGGCTAACCCCAGTAGAACCACATATCAATACAAGGTGGGCCATTTCCTTTTTTGTCTACATTACTAAGGGGAGTGCCTCTGATTGGTTCAAGAGATCAGATCACTTTTGCTCAAACCTTCTTTTATCTTAGTTCTCCTAATGGCCTAATAAGTAGCTTGGAAGGAAGCTAAAGTGGCTAAGACGGAATGAAGTCTTCTCAAACAATAGTTTGATACTATACCAATTTGAGCAGCAGAAGTCCACCAGAAGGTCCACATTTCCAGAAACATGCTGAAGACACCCTTTGTAATTTTGGCAAGATAACACCATAGCTATCTTAAGTAGAAGTCAGAGACTCAAAGACATGAAATACAAATTCATTCTGTTCATGTATTCAGTGCCAACTCTAGGTAGACAACATGTTTGGCTCTGGAAAAATAACAGCAAACCACTGAGACAGGTATTTTCAAAGAAACTGGAGGACAAGGGACTTGTTTTGGAGAGTCATGGTTTTCATCAACAAATATTAACTCTCCTTTGCAGTGCTTTGTGCCTTCAGAAGAAGGAAAGCACAAATGCTCACTGACGGGTCTTCATTTTCAGTCTCTTGATATTTAGTAGATGCACTGAATTCCCCTCAAAAGATCAGGAAGAGCTCTACTGGGATCTGATGAGCTATTCATTGAAATACATTATTCACTGGGAGATTCATTGTGAACCCTCAGTGTGCCTCACCCCCCTCCTACTACTCATTCCCAGATTCTGTCTTTGCCTCCTACTTCACCACAAATATTAAAGTCATCGAGCTTGTATTTTCCTAGCTCTTCTCTCTACCATTTTTCAAAGTTATATAGGGTCTTAAATATGTACACAGTGCCCCCCAAATAGTACAGGCAATATTTGAGAAAGGATTTGGAAATTATATTAAAAATTTTGCAGAAGAATAACATGTTAGACTACTCTGGAAAATCTTGGAAAATAGAAAGAAATGAAAGACAAATAGTTCTATTGGACAGTGCAATATATTTGAAACTTCAACAAGAGAAAAGGCTTGGTATTAGATTAACAGGAGCAATATATGTAATAGAATAGTTCAGAAACAGATTCAAGTGCCTGTCAATTTTGGTTTATTATGACGGTAACATCTCAAACTGGGTAAAGAGAGAAGAAAAGAATTCAAAGTATGATGTTGAACAACTAGTTGACCACTGGAAAAATATTAAGATAATATTTTTCTCATCAAAACTAAATTTCAGATATATTAAAGATATAAATGTAAAAAACTTTAGAGAAAAGCATGAAGAATAACAGGAACCAGACTGACCTTACCTCCTAAAACAATTGAAAAAGGCAGACAAAATATAAGAAGCAATGATTTTAAAACATCGGGTAACAAAGGGCAGTGATCTCTAAGACAAGAAACAGATGGCAAGAGCCCAAGAACTGCCCACTGCCTGTAGAGTCTGGAGGCCACAGCACTGGAAAGGGAAAGCCAGGCATCCAATGATCTCATTGGACATTAAACAGAGAAGAGGCTGGGAGGTGAGAAAGCCCAAGGTTGTTACAGTCCACAGAGGAATATCCTGGAGAAAAGAAATGTACAGAGAAAAAGTACTGAGAGTGTCAGAGCTCCCTGAAGAAACCAGTTCCGTGCAGCTAAGCAAAGGTGTGTGGATCAATTAGTAGTGACCTCCAAGGAAACAGTCATCTGACAAGATTCAAAGGACATGCCTCACAGTGAGCTAGAGCAGGTCCTGTTCCCCCATCCAGAAACATCTCACAATTGACAGAACATGGGGTAAAGTTTTACATCTTTAATAGGATAAAATTATTCTTACAAAATACTTCTCTTGTCCTAACTAACAAGATCCTAATGGACCAGAGCCAGACTCAAAAAGAGGTTGAAGATCTAGCTCAGTAATAGAGCACATGCTTACTACATGGTGCTCAAGAATACTTATAACAGAAATGATCAGTATCCAACAAGGTGAAATTCTTCATTTCTGGGGGAGAGAGAGAGAGAGAGAGAGAGAGAGAGAGAGAGAGAGAGAGAGAGATATTAATCACAGCACTGTTTGTAAAAGCCAAGTGTGTAGTTATGTCTCAATGCCCCTTCTTTAATTAACAGGTGACTTAAACAAATTGTGATTACATGTTTGATGGGCTCATACACATCTATTCAAAGATA
>NW_008343017.1:266015-269309 GCF_000622305.1 Nannospalax galili
TATATATATATATATATCCAGGAAATTGTTACCAGTGATCAGTTCTGATGAAGAGAGTTCAAAGAGAATCTGTTTCTTTTATTTTTCATTGTTTCCACCAATTTCTTAAAAGTGTATAAATGTATAAAATTATGTGCTTAATATATAAATATGAATATGCTTGCATGAGAATTTGCGTGCAAATGATACATGTACATGCTGTGTACATACACAGCTCTTCTTCCTACCACTCTATCCAGAGTCAAGCACCTTCCCTTCCACCTTGCTGCACCAGCCTCTTCACCCTGATCCCTCAGTTACCTGCTCTCTTGTGTCTTTACTTCTCCTCTAGTTATTTCTATGGACTTCTGCCTATATTGGACTTTCTGTCCCCACCCTTTAATCTCAAACTATTGACTTTCTGCAGGTTTTTTTAAAACTATTTCACTTCTTCCAAGAAAAATAATAACCATTTCTAATTGAACATTCAGTGTGCAAGACAACGATGGCATTTTAAAAATACACATCATGTAACCATCAAAAACTCAGTAAGTTAAGGACTCTTACTGTAGTTTACAAGTCTGGAGAATATGAAAACAAGTTAAACCATCTGACCAAGACCACAGAGCTAGTAAATAAACAGCAGACCAGCTGGCATGCCAGTCTAAGCAGCCTGGCCCCAGATCTGTGCTTCTTCTGCCACTCCCTGGACAGGTTTTTCTTGGTCACCCACAGTTTCACCACCATGAATTCTCAGAGCCTGCAACCCAGCCCTGTTTCCATTGAAACAGCATGCAAGTGTCTTTCAAGTCTTCTGAATCTCCTTCGTTAGCCTGATAGTGCCCTCCCTTCCTTGGCTTGACGGCACACATTTTCTCTTCTCTGTCACTTGTGTTACCATTTCTTCTTTTCTTTCCTCAGCTTTCCTTTTCAAGTCTCTCTTCCTCAAGATTCCATCACTGATCTCCTTTCTATTTCTGATTCTCTTGAAGGGTTTCCCTGCTCCATGCCATTCGTCTCTAACTCCGGGTGCTTTGTGAACTCTAGGTTTGCAGTTCTCCTTACTGGGCATCTACAGGGGGATGTTTCCTGGGCACCAGTAACCACAAAAGTCCCAAGTTGTACCCATCTTCTAGCGCCTCCTTTGTTTCTCTTATTCTGTTTATTATCTGTTAGGTCACAATAGAGCCACAGAGCCATTTTCACACACCCATCTCCTCATCCACTTCCGTTAGTTATTTCAGGATTTCCTCTCATATGACTCTAACAAAGACACTTCCCATATTGATGTGAGAGTGTTGTAATGCAAAACTCTCTTCATCTTAATTCGATAAAGGCCTCAGTGGCTTCTCACTACCAACAACGATGGCAAGCTGTCCAACTTCCATAGCTTATCATTCAAGAATTTCATGATTCACCTCCTCCCACATGTATGGCCTCATCTTCTCCTGTACCCGCCAACCCACCTGTGCTTCAGTTTCTTAGAATGATTTCCCTGGCACAGTACCCCCATGTTTGCACACAACTTGGCCTTGTCATAAGTTATTCCTTCTGCCATGAACTGCTTTCCTGCCTTTTGGGAAACTTGATGAAGTGTTAAGATTAGATCAAATCTTACTCCTTCGTGAAGGCTTCCTCAATTTCCCTAATAGTAATTTCCTACTCCTAGTAATTTGACATTACATATATTGATTATAAAATCTATGATGGTTTATCTATTGTCGCAGCTTATTTAAATGACCTGTTCTTTTTCCTGTCTCCCCACTCATCTCCTGCCTACCCCATATCTTATTTCAGCTTCCATTCTGCACTCTAGGCATACGTACTTTCTTCAGTGATGTATCAGGGATCAGAAAAATCTTTGAAAAATGCCTTAGTTGTGTCTCAAACATGATTGCTGAAACACAAGTTTAAGTTATGGTCTATCCAATTTATAAAAACCAGTAAGTAAAAATTGCCTCCCCAAAATAAGAGATCCATAAGTTAGTTAGATCGTCCATGAAATGTTTTTGTAAGTACCTTTTGTAGCTGGATTCTTCCATTAATTGGCTACATTAAGAACCTAAAGATAGTGAGCAATAACCATGGCTTGTTGGGTCACAAGACAGCACATTTATATGTCTGTCTGTCTACCTATTATCATTTCTACCAATCTATCTACATTCTTTCTTTGTCATTTTGTTTTGTGTCTTTGAGATAAGAGTCTCCCTGTAGCCACAGCTGGCCTGGAATTTCCTATATAGATCAAGCTGGCCTCAAACTCACAGAGACCAGACTGTCTCTACCTTTGGAGAACTGGGATTAAAGGCATGCACCACTACATCCAATTCTATTTCTTATTTCTTCTTCTTTATTTGAAAATATGAGATGTTTAAATGAGTTCTTATTCCAATGTCTTTGTCTTTTATGTGAAATAAAAAGTATTCTGTCTTTTTGTTTGTTTGTTTGTTTTGTGTTTTTGACATAGAGTCTCCCTGCAGCCATAGCTGGTCTGGAACTTGCTATGTAGCTCAGGCTGGCCTCAATCTCACAAAGATCTGCCTGTCTCTGCCTCCCAAGTGCTGGGATTAAAGGTATGTGCTGCCATGACCAGCACAAAAGTATTCTTTATTATTACATTTTTATATAAGAATGATATTTTCAAGGCTGGAGAGACAGCTCAGCAGTTAAGAGCACTGATTGCTCTTGCAGAGGACCCAGATTCTATTCTCAGCACCTACATGGTGACTAACAGCCACCTGTAACTCCAGTCCTGGGGGAAATCCAAAACCTTCTGTTCTCTGCAGGCATCCCTAGACTGGCATCTTTCCTGGGACTAGCTCCCAGGCCAGTGCAACGCCCAAATTCCTGAGGCAAAAATCTTTCCTGGAGGGATCCAGACCTTAGGAAAAAGCCTGAGAGCATCTGATCCTCATCTGACTTGGGCACCTGTGGGAACCCCTGAAGACAAAAGCAATATAGCCACTCCAACATAAAATCAAAAGAGAGAACCGGAAGCTTAGACAAACCAGGTTTTCATGACCAAAAAGTAAACCACAAGGACATGTAAAGTTCACACACAAAAAAAATCAGACCTAGACTTGAAGGCTTGAGTCTAACACAAGAATCAGAAACTACAAAAGAAATCAACATGTCAAAATCACAGAGAAAAAATAATAACATGAAAAACCAAAATAACATATCCACACCAAATACCAATAGTCCTCTAGAGGAGCACAATGAGAACCCATAGAGACAATGCAGGACATGGAACTCAAAAGAACAATGATGAATATGATAAAAGAATTCAGTGAATTTAAAGAACACACAAACAAG
>NW_008343017.1:269553-270956 GCF_000622305.1 Nannospalax galili
AATGGCATGGACCAGATCTTCAACAGAATTGTGGAAGAAAATTTCCCAAACTTAAAGAAAGACATGCCCATACAAATACAAGAAGCATACAGAACACCAAACAGACATGACCAGAACAGGAACTCTCCACGGCACATCGTAGTAAAAACACTACACGCACAAAACAAAGAGAAAATTCTGAAAGCTGCAAAAGAGAAACAACAAGTCACATATAAAGGAAAACCCATTAGGATCACAGCTGACTTTTCAATGCAAACTATGAAAGCCAGAAGAGCCTGGACCAAAGTATTCCCAGTGTTAAATGACCACAGATGCCAACCCAGATTACTATATCTAGCCAAAATGTCTATTATAGTTGAAGGGGAAAGAAAAATCTTCCATGACATAAATAGGCTGAAGGAATTCTTGTCCACAAAACCAGCCCTTCAGAGAGTTCTGGGAGCAATACAAAGAGCTGAAGAAAGGAATGACTATACCCAAGGGGTTGCAGAAAGAACTCCAAGGAGGGTATAACAGTGTAAAAGTACAGCTATAGCAAGAATATAAACAAAAAAAATGACAGGATTCAATACTCATCTTTCATTAATAACTTTAAATATCAATGGACTGACCTCCCTAGTCAAAAGATACAGATTAGTTGAATGGATTAAGAAACAAAACCCATCTTTTTGTTGTCTGCAAAAAACCCATCTCACTTTCAAGGACAAACACAATCTCAAAGTGAAAGGATGGAAAAAAATATATATGAAGCAAATGTTACTAAGAAAAAAGCAGGTGTAGCAATTCTAATAGCTGACAAAATAGACTTTAAACTAAAACTAATCAGAAGAGACAAAGAGGCCCACTTCAATTTGATCAAAGGAACAATGAATGTAGAAGATATTACAATCATGAACATATTTTCACCAAACTCTGGTGCACCCAACTTCATAAAAACAACACTACAGGGCTTTAAGACCCAGATTAATCCCAACTCACTAATAGCAGGGGATTTCAATACCCGACTGTTTCCATTAGATAGGTCAACAGGGCAGAGAGTTAACAGAGAGACTTCTGAATTTCACAAATCGACTTAACAGACATCTACCAAGTATTCCACCCAAGCACTAAATGACATACTTTCCACTCAGCACCCCATGGAACCTCCTCCAAAATCAACTGTATACTGGAGCACAAAAAAAAAAACCAAAAAGATTGAAATAATTCCATGCATTCTATCAGACCACAATCCAATAAAGCTTACAGTCAACACCGGAAGAAGCCATAATCACCACATGAACACGTGGAGATTAAACAAAACACTCCTGAATGATGAATTGGTCAAAGAGAAATTAAGAAAGAAATAAAAGTATTCCTGGAATTAAATGAAAGGAACAATACAATACAACAAAACCTCTGGGACA
>NW_008343017.1:272459-274468 GCF_000622305.1 Nannospalax galili
ACACTTTCAGTCTAATAATTTACATGAGCAAAATTAACATAGGCTCCCCTAGAGGGAAGAATTGATGTTGTGAAAATGGTGATCCTACCAAAAGTCATTTATAGATTCAACACAATGCCTATCAAAATCCCCATGACATTTTTCACAGAATAGGAAAAAACTATCCTAAGTCTCATATGGAAGCACAAAAGACTTCAGATAGCCAAAACAACCCTGAGGACTAACAGCAATGCCAGGGGGATTACTATACCAGATTTTAAGCTGTATTACAGAGCTATAGTCATAAAAACAACATGGCACTGGCACTAAAATAGACCCATAGATCAATGGAACAAAACTGAAGACCCAAATATGAGGAGTAAATGCAATTTCAGCCAAGTGATATTTGACAAAGGGGCCAGGAATATTCACTGGAGGAAAGACAGCATGTTCAGTAAATCGTGCTGGCAAAACAGGATCTCCACCTATAAACAAATGAAACTAAACCCCTATCTTTCACCTTACACAAAAGTCAATTCCAAATCAATGTAAAGCCTAAAACTCTGAAACTGTTAGAAGAAAACATTGGGGAAAACCTACAAGATACAGGTGTAAGAAAGAATTTTCTAAACCAACATCAATTGCTCAGGAAACAAGGGCAAGAATTAACAAATGGGACCTCCACTTAAGGTAGGCATGCGGTAAGTTTCAACCACTGCCTTAGGAGGAGAATAGACGAGAGAAGGAAATAAGTCATAATGCCATTGTGGTTTTGGAGCGGGTATGGAGGTCAGAGCCTCAGGGAGGTCAGAGCTTCATGGAGTTCAGAGCTGCATGGAGGTTAGCCACATGGCAGACTAGCAGCCATATGGCTGGGAAGGAAGGAAGCTTAGAGAAAAAGTATGAAACCCAAGATGTTGGGGCAGTCCAAAGCATTAAGAAAAGTGTGCTTAGAAAAGAGAAAGAAAGAAGAAAAAGAGAGGTTTCATTGAAGAATTCAGAAAAGTGCACAGACTTTCAGAGTGTCCATGTCTGTGACCTAGTCCACAAGCACTGTGCTAAGCGGTGGAGATTCTGGTCAGGAACAGGATACCATCTCATTAACACACTAGGTGTTCTGCCCAGCTAGTGCTCTTAACTGCTAAGCCATCTCTCCATTCCCTCACCTCCACCCCAGGCTTTTAGTGAATGAAGGACTTAATGAGTAAATGGTAGGGAATAACAATCCACTGCTAGGCAGGGATTGAAGGGAACACAGACTCAGAAAAAAAATGACATATGCTCTCCCTTATATGTGGATCCTAGAACCAGACCCTGATAAATGAGTATGTAACCAGCCATAACTACAGGAACCAGGATAATGGAAAGGAAACAAGGAGGAAAAGGAAAAGAAAGAAACTGAAAGAGAAGAACAGTAGGAAACAGACTTAATAAGGGAGATATGGATAAAAATTAGGTTAGTTTAAAGGAGGTGGGAGGGAAGGGTATACAAGGACCTAGGGGATAAAAGGAAAGAAGGAGCTCAAGAGAGGCAAGACCATAGGAGAAGGGTATTATCAAGGGAGAAAGGGGGGAAATGGGGGTACCTCATGTGGGAAAACCATGATGGAGAGGTGAGACAATGAGAGAGATAAACAATGCCTAGCTAGTTTTGAAAACCAGAGGGAACCATATTACTCCTACAACCTACTGACAAATTATACATAGTTGATCAAGAAATATATGTCTAGGCAAGGTTTATCTGAGAACATCTGGTCTTTGCCCAAGATTTATCTATATAACACATAGTATTTAAAAGTACCAGACTGGTGGAACTAAGCTTCTTGGTTGTTTAACAGACATACTTTGAGGCCTATAATAATTTGGTCAGAGGGACATAAAGGACAGTTTTTGCTTCTTGCCCTCCTAGGTTGACTCATTCCAGGGGACTATGAGCATTTCTCAAGATGTCCTGTAATTGTGGTACGTCACCTGTCCTCTTGATCAAGAAGGCCAAGGAGACCCCACCAGATGTACTTGAACCAGTGTCC
>NW_008343017.1:275974-284385 GCF_000622305.1 Nannospalax galili
CTGTTAATGGAATCATATTTCAATTAAAGGTAAAGACTGTCACAATGGAATACTACTCATAAGAAATTAATGTAAAATATAGAAATACAGAGGCTTGATAGAAAAAGAATATAAAAGTATCTACTATACAAACACTAAACAAAAGAAAGTCAGACATAAATTCTTCTATATTAGTAGTAACTGTTAATGGAATCATATTTCAATTAAAGGTAAAGACTGTCACAATGGAATACTACTCATAAGAAATTAATGTAAAATATAGAAATACAGAGGCTTGAGAGAAAAAGAATATAAAAGTATATACTATACAAACACTAACCAAATGAAAGTTTCCTGATATTCTAGCAGCAGACAAGATAAACTTCAGGACAAAAAGCATAATGTATGACACAGAGAGTTTCCTTCATAGTACTATAACAATTGAATTGGTTCAGGAAGAATTAAAATCATAAATCTGTATACACCTATTTAGGTTTACTGGCAGATTCTGTCAAAAATATTTGGAAAAAAGTAAATTTGCCCTTGCAGCTACTCTTACAGTAAAAAATAAAAGATTATATATGACCCAATTTACCAAATAAAGCCAGAATGCTATTGGTACCACATCTGTAAAGGTGATATAAGAAAGGAAGTTACATATAAATCTCATTTATGAATGAATAATAGGCAATGCATAATAATCAAATTTGATTTATTCCTGGGATGCAAGACTTATTTACTGTATTTAAAATAGCCTATTCATGTAATTCACATAATAACAAAAGAGACAATCATGTGATCATTTCAACTGATGTAGTAAGGGCACTTGAAAGCATTCAGTCCCCGCTCATAAAAGAAAGAACATTTTAATGTGACAAAGAAAGATACAGGAGGCTGAAGATACAGATGAGTGAAAGAATACTTGCCTGTCATATCTGAGAGCCTGGGTTAGATCTGTAGCACTAGGGGAAAATAAAACATGCATCAAACATTGTATGTAATGATATATCTCAAAAGTCTCCCCTTTAAGGTAAGTTGTAAGAAAAGCTGTCCACTCTCTTCTGCTTCCTTTAACAATGCATTGGAATTCTTAACCAGTACAATAAAGCAAAGAAAACAAATGATAAGCTAAAATATTAGAAAGACAAATTTTATTACTAGAAGATGTCATGATTGTACCTATAGAAACAACAGAATTACCTGTGCATAAGTCATTAGATTTAGTAAGGTGTTGTTAAAGTTGGTGAATATAAAATCAATACAAAAAGTAAACTTGCTTTTAGATATAAGCCCCAAGTAATTAAAAATAAAATATAAAAATTATGTTATAGCCAGGCATGGCGGCATATGTCTGTAATTCAGAACTTGGCAAGTTCAGGGGTTCAAGACCACCCTGGGCTACCTTATAAGATTCTGTCTCCAAAAAAAACCCAAAACAAAACAAATCCCCCCCAAAAAACCCAAAAACAAATAAAAAAAAAAAAGGTCATCATTTTCAAAATTAACTACCTAGGTGTATCTAACAACATGCAAAAACTGTGAGGGGAAATTATGATGTTTTATGGAAGGACCTTAAATAAGAAAGGTAAATGAAAAAACATATGGTAGTCACGATTTAGGAAAGTCAGGGCCCTAAGGATGTCAAATATCCCGTATTGCCTTACAGATTTAATTCCAAAGTTTTTAAAAGTTGTGTTATTTATTTATTTATTTATTTATTTAATGTGTGTGTATGTACATGTAGAGGTGAGCATGTGGAGGTCAGAGGACTGACCAAGAGAATCAGTTTTCTCCTCCCATCACATGGCTTCCAGGAATCAAACTCCAGTTGTCAGCCTTCGTAGTGAGTACCAACAACCAAACCGTCTTTCTGACCCCCAAACAGGCTTTGAAACATATTGTAAAAGAGTAAGGACATCGGCTGGAGAGATGGCTCAGAGGTTAAGAACACTGATTGTTCTTGCAGAAGACCCAAGTTCGAATCCCAGCACCCACATGGTAGCTAACAACTGTCTGTAACTGCAGTTCCAGGGGATCTGACAGTCTATTCTGTTCTCCATGAGCGAGGCATGACACGGGTGCTCTTACCTACATGCAAGCAATACACACATACACATAAAATAAAAATAATAATAAATAAAATATTTTTTAAAAAACTTAATAAAAAGATCAAGAACATGGAAGACATAAAGAAGAAAAGAAAGAGTGAAGCTTCTACCAGATTATCAAGGGTTTTGATGATGCTAGAATAATTAAGAAATGCTGCAGAAGAATACAACCTTATAATGGACCTTGAAGTTGCATAAGATTCCTCAGCATGCTAAGTTTTGTGAGATTCCTAAGCCTTGGAAGTTTAATCAATAGCTTCCTAACTCTTTTTTCAATATATATAAAGTATATATATTTTTTAAGTGTTTTGTTTTTGTGAATTTCACATAATAGATCTTAATCAAATTTAAACATTCCTTCTCCTTTCTTCTGTGCCCCTCGTAGCCCCCCATTGGATTTCATGCATTCTGTCACATATATTAAGCCAATCTGGCCAAACATTTGTACCCAGATGTCCCTCCGTGCAAGCTCATCCACTGGAGTCTAGTCAGCCTACCTAGACTCACTCCCTTAAAGATCTACTCTCCCTCACCCAGCAGTAATCAGTTGCCAATAGTTCTCCGATTAGGTTTGGAGCCTGCCGCCCATTTACCCAGTTCTATGCTGGGTTTTTGTCTTATCGAGTCAGCATGGGTCTGGTGCATGCTGTCACCATTATTGTAAGTTCATATGAACAACTTCCCAGTGACCTGAAAGCTTCTGTTTCCTTATGATCATGCACCAGTTCTGGCTCTGACAATCTTTCCACCCCATCTTCTGCAAAGGTCCCTGAACCATGGGTGGGTGAGGTTTAATATAAGAGTCCTATCCAGGGACATGAAAATAGGGGCACTTAAACTGGAGAGGGAGAAGGGAGGTTGGACGGGGATAGAGAGAGGAAAGGTATATAAAGCTTGGGTTGTGTAAAAAGCCAGAAGGAAATGTATTAACTCAAAGCCCCCCTGAAAAATACACCTACAGTATCAGAACATTCGTGCATGTATTTGTACCTGAAGGCTGTATAACAAAGAATACAGTGCCAGATAGGAGAAACCTCCCTTCAAGTTGTTGGTCAGGGTGGTCCAAGAGACTCCCAAAATAACACAGGCTATTGCCACGGCCCTTGATTACCTCTCAGAACTTGAAGTTGAGACTCTATTGTTGAAGACAGGACACACTTTGTACACAGGACTTGGAGCAATGGAGCTGGAAATGACCTGGAATCCTCCTCCCTAGCTCTCATAGTTCTAGAGGACACTATGCAAGCTGGTTGCTAAGGGAGAAAAATCAATCAATGGTCCAACTCAGCTCCAAAGCCTAATAATCACAACAACTGGCACAGCAAACTAGCTGTGTTGGTGCAGTAGTGGCGTTTTTATCTAGGGAGTAATCAAACAGTTTCTCTCTCTCTCTCTCTCTCTCTCTCTCTCTCTAGCCCTGAAAACTGAAAATATGTAAGCACAGAAATACCCATACATGGATTTTAAAGCTTTTTAAATAAAAAGCAAAAATAAAATACACATGCACATAACTCAAATGCCCATGGTATGGTGAATGAAGAAATAAACTGTGGTGTATCCATGAACTTGGGTCTGCTCAGTGGAAAGAAAAGGAAAGAGACACACACACAGAAAAAGAGAGAGAGAGAAGGAGAGACATGTACACACAGATAGGGATAGAGAGAGAGAGAGAGAGAGAGAGAGAGAGAGAAAGGAGAGAGAAAGGAGGGAGGGGGGGGGGGGGGGGGAAGGAAGGAAAGAGAGAGAGAGAGAAAGAAAGAAAGAAAGAAAGAAAGAAAGAAAGAAAGAAAGAAAGAAAAGAAAAGAAAAGAAAAGAAAAGAAAAGAAAAGTCCTGCTGAAACAGGATTTTAAAAACAGCCAGGTGGAGCAGAACAGAAACAGCCTCATTCACATAAAGATCTTTACTTTGGGAAGCAGGGGAGCCTCAGGGCAGTGAGCAAAGGCAGATCTTATCCTAAATCATGCTGGGATAATTCACTGTGCATGTGGTAGAAGAGAAAGCCAGAAATGGAACTGATCATTACCTCAAACAAATGAAAATATTAATTCAAAATTCTACATATAAACAGAAAAAAAATTTTAAATAAGTTTCTAGAAGTAATACAAGAAAACATTTTCCTGACTTCTATAAAAAGATTATTTATTAAGCTTCATGCAAAAGCATTACTCAACGAAAGAAAAGGCTTGATAGATTAGTTTCATTGACAGAATTTTCTTCAGCAACAGAAAACATAAAGAAAGGGAAGGAACAAATTAGATTACTGAAGAAGTGTGCAGAACATTTCATTGATAAATAAATATTACCTGGAATATTTTAAAAAATCAACAATAATCAATGTCAAATGGGGAAAAAAATCAAAGCAAATTCAAAACCCACTTTAAAAAGGAAAGGAAGGCCATTCAAAATGGGGGGAAATCTCAATTCACCAACTAGTGTATTCTCAGGTTCTCAACCTCAAGGAAATGAAAGTTGAAACCATAACGAAACTCTCCCACAGTGCCAGCAGGTTCCCAGATAGGAGTAAGTCTGATGATATCAGCCTTGGCAAGAATGCAGAGTGTTAGGAACTCTCACACTTGATTAACGGGAGTGCGAATCAATGCAATCCCCTGTGAAACTTTATATCTGAAGTTACATGCACTATGTATGCCATATAAGAATTCTATTTCTGGGTATTTAGACTACACAAACTCCTGCGTTTGTCAACAACACATCACTCATAGCATCAAAATTCCTCTTAGCCACATGGGTCACAGCTACTCTAAACTAAAATTAACCTCTATTTCCATCAAAAATAAAACTGGTAAATAAATTGCATTTGTCTGTATAATGGAATATTATAACAGCAAGTAAATACAGAAGAAGAGTACCATTGCATTTATGTAAAAGTCAAACACAGGACAGAAAAAAAAATAAAATGTATTAAGAAAGTCATGGGTTATAAAGAAAAGCATAGAGGAGAAATATTGTGATCAGGAAGGAGCCTATTTTATGCTATTTCTTGATCTAAGAAAAATCCACACGTTTTTAATAATTATTTATTTCACATACACTTAACTTTTTGTACTTTTCTGTGCATTACTAAATTACATTACATAAATTATATATATACTTTTGTATACATTACTAAATTTGAAAATAAATTTTTAACAAAAAATGAACGGGTTTAGCTAAATGCTTCTTCAGTCACCCCCTTTTTTTTTTTTTAAAGCAAAGTTGGTGTTTTACTAATCTAATTGTTACTTTAGTCCATCTTTGGAATTCTATCTAGGATGAATAGACATTTTCACTTCCTCCCTGTCAGAGTTCATGCAACAGTCGGATTCCATTTTGGTTTGGTCTGTTGAACTGAGTGCAGGAGCTCTGTCCCAACCAATGGTCTCTTATGCATTTTCTTTAACTTGGTTATTTATAGGTTGCAGTTTGTTCTCAAGACAGAACACTGGCCTTTAGCTATTTCAACTCTTATGGTTAGAGGCAATTGGTTTCTAGTAAAATGGGTTGGGAGTGTGTGAAAATAATGAAGAGTTTACCGCGATTATGGACTAGAAAAACAGTTCTCAGAGATTCTAAATACTTGTTAGTTGCAGACTATAAAATTATAACGCATTTACCTTATGGGTGCTACATAGCCACTGGAAGTGCTAACATAGCTTCTTGTGTGGGATACCGGTTGTACCCGAAAAATTACTGATTCTTCCGAAAAGTGTAAGCCAGCCAGGGGCAGAGCCCACTGCGTAGAGTTAGCTGGGGAGAGTTAGCCCACGCGTCTGCTCCATTGGAATGGAAAAAGGAAGTTTATAACCACCAGGGCGAATGGCAGAGGCCTCCTGCAGGTGTTGAAGCGAGAGGGGGCATCCACAGACCATGGGCTGAAACCACATGCCCACGGGGAGCAGGCAAAAGCTAATGAAGACTGTGGGCAGGACTGGAATGACTTTGTCTCTTTGTAATCATTCCCTCCCTATCATATAAACCATGCTAAAACTTAAATAAAAAGTGTTCTGTGTGTTTGTTAGCCCTGGGGACTCAGAGGGTGCCGGAACGAGGGGGGTGGTCCTCAAGAAGAGGGAAGGGAAAATTTAGTGCCACACCGGTCACTCTCCATGATACATTTCCAAGAGAAAAATGAGGGAATCAATGCATATAAATGTACAATAAATATATCACCATGTGTACAACAGTGGGAGTAGAGAGATGTCCATGCAACAGAGAGAGATATATGTATTTGGTGACAGATGCAAAAAGTATCTCTGGATTGAGACATAGAGATAAAAGTAACACTGGCTGCTCCTTCAGAGCTGGATGAGCTAGGTGGGTAGGTAAACAGCAATACTTCCAGTCCCCTGTGCATGCACTTCTACCCTTCAGACTCTATGAGGTGCAGCTCTCACACCAACCAGTAATCAGATTTTAAAACGAACCCCACACTCACTGTGGCCTACAGCTCTGGCTGCCAATTCTTTGCCCTCTTTCCTACCTTCCCTGGCCTTTTGCAGTCCACCCTGCCTAGAAATCACCAGGCAACTTTGCCTCTATAAGCAGGATCTCTATATGAGTTTGCAACAGCCTGCTTTTAAATCCAGGGGGGGCAGGGAATTCAACTTATTTTTAAATTGAGTGGAATTCAGAAAAGAACTGCCAAAATGATTAAATAGACTGGAGAGACTGGTTTATTAAGAAAGATGAAAAGCTCTGGATATGTGTCATTTGGCTAACTGACAGCAGGCCCAGGCTGCAGTTAGCACATGCAAGCACTTGACAAGTTCAAACCACCAGGAAAGGTGAGGAGGACCAGTTGAGGAGAAATAGAAAAAGAGAAACAAAACAGGAGGTATCCAAACAAAAGTCTTGGTCTGTCTGTCTCTCTGTCTCCACAGCAGCTCTTCCATGGAAGTAATAGATGCTGTTCCTTGGTAACCACCCTAGATCATCTCTACCTTTTTTGTTGTATTTTTACTCTTTCTTCTTCTTTGACTTCTTTATTTTTATGGGGCTTTTGGCTACTCTAACATGCCCCCCTCTGAAGAGGAGGTATCCAAACAAAAGTCTTGGTCTGTCTGTCTCTCTGTCTCCACAGCAGCTCTTCCATGGAAGTAATAGATGCTGTTCCTTGGTAACCACCCTAGATCATCTCTACCTTTTTTGTTGTATTTTTACTCTTTCTTCTTCTTTGACTTCTTTATTTTTATGGGGCTTTTGGCTACTCTAACATGCCCCCCTCTGAAGAGGTAACTCTAAAATCTTTTAAGAATTAGATACAAGCTCCCAAATATTTTCGACATTTTTGGCCTTTGGAACAGAGTATGTTGCTTAAAGGCCCAAGGACATTGTGAGTTTTAGCCAAGAAACTGGACACTTTAATTTGGGGTTTTTTACCCTAACTGTCTAGCCAATTCCTACCTCCTAGTCTTACCACGCCATCCCCTGAAGGGGTTACCCAAATTGCCAATAGGATATCGGGACGCAGACCGCTCTAGCTCCTTCCATATTGAACAGGGACGCAGGGCTTGATTTTTAGCCAAGAAGCTGGCTGCTTTTCTTTGGGGTCTTTTACCTAACTGCCTAGCCAATTCCTACCTCCTATTCTCATCATACCATCCTATAAAGAGGTTACCCAAATTGCCAATAGGGAATAGGGACACAGACTGCTCTGGCTTCTTTCATGCTGAACAGGGACACAGGGTGAGGGAATTGCAGTACCCCTTCAGTGGGTCTATCTAAAGGACTCCCAAATTGCATAACTTGCATCTCTAGAGGGAAAAGAAAATGCTTGAATCATGACTAGGAGATGTGAAGGAGAAGTAAAGGCAAAAGTAATTAGCATTATAAGTTCTAGACAGAGAACTAGAAAAAAAGTCAGAACAGGGCAATTTTCAAATGTTCATATGAGAGTCCATTGGAGTTTCTTGACAAGAGCTTCCAAAAGCATCCCTCAATTGGGTTCTTCCTCATTTTTCTTTTGTCTTCCAAGGCTGGACTAGTTGGCTGGGAAGAGTGGCTGGATACTCGGGTGAGGGTCCAATGACCCAGCTTGCCCCTCCTTTAATGAAGGAGCACAACCATCAACAAGCCAAATTGTGACATTGCTTAGCAAGCAGGCACAGCTGAAGTCTATCATTTTAGAATAGTTGTTTTTCTCCCTTAGCAATAGGTGGGCACTACAGTATTGGAGACCAAGATTTGAAGTCTTACATCTGAGCAGCACTTTCTAGTTAGGAACAAAATCATCAATGAGAAATAACTGTCTAAATAACTTTTTATATGGACTTAAGACTAATGTCTGGGAAGTTTAATCCCTTGAACTCTTAAAGAAATAATC
>NW_008343017.1:284832-289111 GCF_000622305.1 Nannospalax galili
TATAGGCCTTGAACTATGGCTGTTAAATATATAATAAGGTTAGTTCCACCAGTCTGGTGCTTTTAATTATCATGTGCTATGTAGATAAGGCTTGGGTAAAAATAAAATATTCTCAGATAAACCTTGATCAGATATATATTTTGTTCTTTAAACTAGTTGACTAAACTATGAATACTATGACATAGAAATGTTAAGATTATGTGTGTATTATTTTTGTCTCATCCTTTATATATAATAAAAAACCTACACAGACCTTCATCACTTGCGTAGGCTTTCTCATTTTTTCTATTTTGGAAAATATCTCCATTCCCATATCCTTTTAACACCTTTTATAATCTCATTTTCTTTTTAAAAAAAATTATAAGACATAATAGCACTAACAAATAAATTTTCCATCTTTTGTGAGACTACTTTTCTTGGGGATGCTGAGCAGTGCTTATTCCCTTTTACAGTTCTATTGTCAAGCCAATGTTTGATTAAAGTTTTAATGGGGAACCAATGAATTTATTGAGCTTACCAAAATAACTGAGGGGTTGCTGAGGTGTTATGTATGACCGGAGGGTATGCACATTGGAAAGCCTTTACCCAGCATGGGTCATGCCTTCTCTTCCTAGCCTTCCCCAGATTGTATACTTTAGCCCTCCCCAAATCCAGGAGGCCATGTGTGATTAGTGTTAAATTACATACAGTTGGCTGGGAATAGTGGCTGGATACTCCAATGAGGGTCCAATGACCCTGCTTGGCCCTCCTTTAATGAATGAGCACAACCATCAACAAGCCCAGTTGTGATGATGTTTAGCGATCAGGCTCAGCTGATGTCAGGATGATGGTAGTTATTTCATGCAGAAGGGACTGCTGTAGAGATCATCTTATTAAAAGGACCTGGATTTTAAAAGGATTTGGTTCTAGGATCCACATATGAGAGAACATACATCGTTTGTTTTTCTGAGCCTGTGTTACTTCACTTAGTATTAACAGTTTCTAGATCCATCCATTTCCCTGAAAATTTCATCATTTCATCTTTCTTTACTGATAAATAGAACTCCATTCTGTAAATATACCACATTTTTGTTAACCACTCATCATTTGAGGGACACTTAGGTTGTTTCCATCTCTTAGCTATTGTGAAAAGAGCAGCAACAAACATGGCTGTGACAAGTGTCTCTACAATAGGATGAGTTCTTTGGGTATATGCCAAGGAGTGCTATAACCGGGTGATATGGTAGGTTCATTTTTAGTTTTGTAAGAATTCTCCACACTGTTTTCCATAGAGGTTTCACGAGTTTGCAATCCCATCAGCAGTGAATGAACGGTTCCCTTTTTCCACATCCTTGTCAGCCTTTGGTATCATTTGTTCTCTTGATCCTAGCCAGCCTGATTGGGGTAAGGTGATACCTTAGGGTGGTTTTAATTTGCATTTCCCTAATTACTAATGATGTTGAACACTTTGTGAAATGTTTCTTAGCCATCTTTATTTCTTCCTTTGAGGCCTCTCTGTTTAGATCATTAGCCCATCTTTTAATTGGGACATTTGGTTTCTCGAGTCTTTGTTTTTTGAGTTCTTTATATATTCTGGATGTTAAAACTCTGTCAGATGTGTCACTGGTGAAGATTTTTTCCCATTTTGTGGGTTTTCTCTTCACTTTTTTGATTGTTTCTTTTGCTGTACAGAAAATTTTTAGTTTAATGAGGTCCCACTTGTTGGTTGCTGACTTTAATTCCTGAGCAACTTCTGTCAGATTTAGAAAATCCTTTCCTACACCTATAGCTTGTAAGCTACTGCCAATATTTTCTTCTAATAGTTTCAGGGTTTCCAGTTTCACATTGAGGTCTTTGATACATTTGTAGTTGATCTCTACCTTCTTAGACTTATAAGCCCAAACCAGGTGCTGGGGTCAGAGGGTGAGCTGCCATCACTTAGGCCCTTTGTATTTAAGCTCTCTTCCCCACTGCCTACCTCCTTCAAATGATGCTATCCTGGATCCCAATGAATACTGACATGCTTTTTCTCAATTCTTTGTGCATAGCCAATGTGAATCAGACTTTGGGGGAAACACTCTCTTCAGAGAGCAAATGCTTATGATGAGGCTTGGAAGCAAGACTGTAGTTCTTAACTGCTATGAAGCAGCTCAAGATAATTTATACTGATGAAGTGACCAATGAAACAGCCATGTTGAGAAGGCCAGCTTAGCGGTAGCCCTGGGCTCTGTATTATGCAGTCTCTGTTAAGCTTATCCCTGGGAGATATAGAGCTCTGCATTATCAGACTGGTATGACAGTTGTGTACCTTGGGATTACTTTTACTTGTTTGTAATCTGCTCTCAGCTACTGTATTTGTTGCATTCTTTTAATTCCTAACTACTAATCTTCAATGCAAATCCTTTGAGCTTCTTTTTCAGTACTCTGAAGGATATGTACACTGATATGATAGTCTATTTGAAAACCTTCAAGCATATATGTTGTGCTAGTTACTTTTCTGTTGCTGTGATAAAACACCGTGACCAAAGTCACTTAAAGAAGGAAGAGCTGATTTGGTTTCCAGCTCCAGAGGGATTAGAGTCCATCATGGCCAGAAGGCAGGGAGGCAGAGGTGGCCCAAACAGAAAGCTGAGCACTCACATCTTCAAGCAGGTCCAAGAAGTAGAGAGAAACTGAAAATTGAGCAAGGCTTAAGAACTCTCAAAGCTGGCCTTCAGTGATGTGTCCTTCAAGCATGACCACATGTCCTAAAGGCTCCATGACCCTCCCCAAACAGCACCAGAAACTCGAAACCAAGTGTCCAAATTCTTGGAGCCAATGGGCAGCACTCATTCAAATCACCACATATCTGTGAGTTTGTATATGTGTATTTTTATTTATAGCCATGTGTTATTGTGTATCTAAAGATGCATAAGTGGAAAAGATGAGCCAAAATTAAATTTGAGAAGCACTCCAGCAGTGATTCCAAAACTAAAACATAAGAGTGTATTGAAAAACCATTTGTGGTTTATGTTTATTTTAAAGCTTCCTTACTTTTCAGATGAAGGAACTAAACTGTGGCTGAAACTTGACCTTGATGTATTCCTCACTGGCAGCATCAGGTGAGGCCACATCCCTGCAGGCAGAGCACAGTGTCTGAGTGAATGATCATGCTCTCTCTCAATTACCATGGAAATCAGGCAGCTTCTCGGTCAGATGAAAAATTGGTGGTTATGCTTTAGACTGTGGATAAGAAAAGAATCATTTTTCTCTGGGCTCCAGTTCTCTTGGGAAGAGTCTCCTTGGGGTCTAGACATGCTAAAAGGCTTTTCCCACATGGTGTAGAGAAATGAAACTTTGTACTGTGGAGCAAGGCCAGTGCCATCACCAATAAAGGATGTAGGCTCAACTAATGTCATGATGAATTTTAATAAAAGATGACAGGAAATCCAAAAGAACAGTGACCCAAACACATAAAGCAGGCCAGAAGCAACCAGCTCCAGGATGCTGTGGTAACTTCACCAGATGAGTGACTTTATCTCCTTACTCTCCACCCTTAGCATCTGTTCTAGCATAAAGATCCATATTATAGGGGTTGAGGAATGTAGTTCAGTTGTTAGAGTGCTTGCGTAGCATGGAAAAAGCCCTGGGTTTGATCCCCAATACCACATAAACCAGGCAGGGTGGCATTCACCTGTAATCTTAACACTCAGGAGACACAAGCAGGATCAGAAGCCCAAAGTCAATGTTGGATACAAAGCAAGTTCAAGGTCAGTCTGGGATATGAGGGACACCTTTTCAAAAATAAAAAGAAAAGTGAGAACAACAAAATCCAGATTATATTAATGCACAATGAACACACTTACAGCTCCCAGGCATTTAAATGCTCTTTTAAGAATATCAAGACTGGAAGATAAAGTGGAAGAATTAAACCACTCAAGCAAAGATTATGAAAAATTTAAGAAAACACAGAATGAAATATGCAAGAATTGTGTGACACCATAAAAAGACCAAACTTACAAATCATAGGCATACAGGAAGGAGAAGAATCTCAAGACAATGGTATGGACTGGATCTTCAACAGGATTGTAGAACAAAATTTCCCAAAATTAAAGAAAGACATGGCCATACAAATACAAGAAGCATATAGAACACCAAAAAGACAGGACCAGAAAAGAAACGCTACACGGCACATTATAGTTAAAACACTAAATGTACAGAACAAAGAGATAATCCTGAAAGCTGCAAAAGAGAAACAAGTCACATATAAAGGAAAACCCATTAGGATTACAGCTGACTTTGCAGTGCAAACCATGAAAGC
>NW_008343017.1:289122-289604 GCF_000622305.1 Nannospalax galili
GGTCTGGACCAAAGTATTCCCAGTTCTAAATGACCATAGATGCCAACCCAAAATACTTTACCCAGCAAAAATGTCTATTATAGTTGAAGGGGAAAGAAAAATCTTCCATGACATAAATAGGCTGAAAGAATTCATGACCACAAAACCAGCCCTTCAGAGAGTTCTTGAAGCAATACATAGAGCTGAAGAAAGGAACAACTACACCCAAGGGGCTTTGTAAGAAATTCAATGAATGTATAACTGTCAAAATACAGTTATATCAAGAATGTGAACAGAAATAAAAACGACAGGATTCAATACACATCTTTCATAATAACTTTAAATATCAATGGACTGAACTCCCCAGGCAAAAGACACAGACTAGTTGAATGGATTAAGAAACAAAACCCATATTTTTGTTGTCTGCAAGAAACTCATCTCACTTGCAAGGACAGGCAATATCTTAAGGTGAAAGGATGCAAAAAATTATACTAAGCAATTGG
>NW_008343017.1:289890-291692 GCF_000622305.1 Nannospalax galili
TTCTGAATTTCACTATACCGTATATCAAATGGACCTAACAGATATCTACCGAGTATTCCACCCAAGCACCAAAGGACATACTTTCTACTCAGCACCCCATGGAACCTTCTCCAAAATCGACCATATACTGGGGCACAAAACAAAGCTCAACAAATACAAAAAGATTGAAATAATTCCATGCATTCTATCAGACCACAATGCAATAAAGCTTAAAATCAACACTGGAAGAAGCCCTAATCAGCACATGAAGACATAGAGATGAAACAACGCACTCCTGAATGATGAATGGGTCAAAGGAGAAATTAAGAAAGAAATAAAAGTATCCCTGGAATTAAATGAAAAGGACAATACAACATAACAAAACCTCTGGGCCACGCTGAAAGCTGTCCTTAGAGGGAAGTTTATAGCTCTAAGTGCCAACATTTAAAAATCAGAAAGAACACAAATAAATGACTTAACATTGCAACTCAAGACACATGAAAAGCAACAGCAAATGAAACCCAAACCAGAAGACAGGAAGAAATAACAAAAAGCAGAGCAGAAATTAATGAAATCGAAACAAAGAAAATAATACAAAGAATCAATGAATCCAAGATAAGATTGACAGACACCTAGCCCAGTTAGCCAAAAGAAAGAAAGAGCACCTCCAAATCAACAAAATCAGAGATGAAAGGGGAAAAATCACAACAGACACCAAAAAGATCCAGAACACTATAAGGGAATACTTTAACAACCTATATGCTACTAAATTTGAAAACCTAAAAGAAATGAATGGGTATCTAAAAGCATGGGAACCACCAAAACTAAACCAAGAAGAGACTAGCAGCTTAAACAGACCCATAACACAAAAAGAAATTGAAACAGTATTACAAAACCTCCCGACTAAAAAATAGGCCAGGACCAGATGGATGTACAGCAGAATTCTATCAGACATTTAAGAAGATTTATATACAATACTACTTAATTTATTCAAAAAAATAGAAATGGAGGGAGAACTTCCAAATTCCTTCTATGAAGCCAGCATCACTCTCATACCAAAAACAAGTAAAGATGCAATGAAAAAAGAAAACTATAGACCCAGATTCTTAATGAACATAGATGCAAAAATTCTCAACAAGATACTTGCAAACCGCATACAGACACACATCAAAAAGATCATCCACCATGATCAAGTCAGCTTTATCCCAGAGATTCAGGGATGGTTCAATATACTTAATACAATAAATGTCATAAATCATATAAATGGACTCAAAGACAAGAAACACATAGTCATCTCAAGAGATGCAGTGAAGGTCTTTGACAAAATTCAACATGTATTTATGTTCAAAGTCCTAGAAAGACTTGGACTGGAGGGAACATAACTCAAAATTATTAACAAACCCACAGCCAACATCATTCTAAATGGAGAAAAACTGGAAGCATTCCCATTGAAATCAGGAACCAGACAAGGCTGTCCACTATCTCTACTTCTCTTTAACACAGTGCTTGAAACTCTTGCAAGAGCAATAAGACAAGAACAGGAAATTAAAGGAGTAATAATTGGAAAAGAAGAGATCAAATTATCCCTTTTTGCAGATGATATGATACTATATCTAGGAGATGCCAAAAATTCCCTCATAACACTTCTAGAAATTATTAACATGTACAGTAAAGTGGAAGGTTACAAAATTAATCTACAAATGTCTATAGCCTTTCTATATACCAATAACAAGCAGTCAGAGAAGAATAGGGAAACCCTCCCATTCACAATAGCCACAAAAAAAATAAAATATCTTGGAATAAACCTGACCAAAGACATTAAA
>NW_008343017.1:291703-316169 GCF_000622305.1 Nannospalax galili
GAGGAAGACATCAGAAGATGGAAGGACCTCCCATGCTCATGGATTGGAAGAATTAATATTGTGAAAATGACCATCCTACCAAAATCTGGTTATAGATTCAATGCAATGCCAATCAAAATCCCCATGAAATTTTCCACAGAATTGGAAAAAAACATCATAAGATTCATTTAGAAGCTCAAAAGACCTCAGATAGCCAAAACAACCCTGAGCACTAAGCGCAATGCCGGGGGGGATTACTATACCAGATTTTAAGCTGTATTACAGAGCTATAGTCATAAAAACAACGAGATATTGGCACAAAAATAAACCCATAGATCAATGGAACAAAATTAAAGACCCAAATATGAATACATGCAATTTCAGCCACCTGATATTTGACAAAAGGGCCAAGAATACAAGAACATTCTGGAGGAAAGACAGCATGTTCAGAAAATGGTGCTAGCAAAACTGGACCTCCACCTGTAGAAGAATGAAACTAAACCCCTATCTTTCACCTTGTACAAAAGTCAGTTCCAAATTGATCAAAGACCTCATGTAAAACCTGAAACTCTGAAACTATTTGAAGTAAACATTGGGAAAAGCCTACAACATATAGGAGCAGGAAAGGTTTTTCTACACCAGACATCAATTGCTCAGGAAACAAAGGGAAGAATTAACAAATAGGACCTCATTAAAATAAAAAGCTTTTGTTCATCAAAGGATGCAACCAGGGAAGCGAACAGAAAACACAAAGAATGGGAGAAAATCTTCACGAGTGGCACATCCAGCAGAGGATTAAGATCCAGAATACATAACGAACTAAAAAAACAGAGAATCAAGACAAGAAGTAACCCAGTTAAAAGATGGACTAAGGAGCTGAACAGAGAGTTCTCAAAAGAAGAAGTAAAGATGGCTATGAAACATCTTAAAAGATGTTCAACATCACTAATAATTAGGGAAATGCAAATTAAAACCACTTTAAGATTTCATTTTACCCCAGTCAGACTGGCTAAGATCAAGAGAACAAACAATACCAAATGTTGGAGAGGATGTGGGGAAAGGGGAATGCTCATCCACTGCTGGTGGGGCTATAAATTGTTCAACCCCTATGGAAAGCAGTGTGGAGAACTCTTATAAAACTACAAATGAACCTACCATTTGACCCAGTTATACCACTCCTTGGCATATACCCAAAGAACTCATCCTATTGCAGAGACACTTGTACATCCATGTTTGTTGCTGCTCTTTTCACAATAGCTAAGAGATGGAAGCAACCTAAGTGTCCCTCAATTGACGAGTGGATAATGAAAATGTGGTTCATTTATATGATGGGGTTTTACTCAGCAGTAAAGAAAGATGAAATCATAAAATTTGCAGGTAAATAGGTGGAACTAAAATCTGTTATACTAAGTGAAGTAACACTGACTCAGAAAAAAAATCAACATACGTTCTCCCTCATATGTGGATCCTAGAACCAAACCCTGATAAGTGAATATGTATCCAGACATAACTACAGGAACCAGGATAATGGAAAGGAAACAGGGAGGTAAAGGAAAAGAAAGAACCTGAAAGAGAAAAACAGTAGGAAACAGGCATTAATAAAGGATATATGGACAAAAATTGGGTTAGTTTTTAGGGAGTGGGGAGGGAAGTGTATACAATGAACCTAGAGGATAAAGGGAAAGAAGGAGCTCAAGAGAGGTACAACTGTAGGAGAAGGGCATTTTTAAGGGAGAAGGGGGAAATGGGGGCACCTTAAGTGGGAAAACCATGATGGAGGGGTTAGATAATACAAGAGATAAATAATGCCTAGCTAGTTTTGAAAAAGGGAGGGAACCATATTACTCGTACAACCTACTGAGAAATTATACATAGCTGATCAAGAAATATGTCTAGGTAAGGTTTATCTGAGAACATCTTGTCTTTGCCTGAGATTTATCTACATGACACACAGTAATTAAAAGTACCAGACTGGTGGAACTAACCTTCTTGGACGTTTAACAGACATACTTTGAGGCCTATAATTATTTGGTCAGAGGGACATAAAGGACAGTTTTTGCTCCTTACCCTCCTAGGTCGACTAGTTCCAGGTGACTATAAGCATCTCTCAAAATGCACTGTAATTGTGGTGGGTCACCTGTCCTCTTGATCAAGGGGGCAGAGGAGACCCCACCAGATGAACTTGAACCAGTGTCCCATCTACAAAGAGGAGGGTCAACACAGAGGAAATATTTCCTCCATACTTCCAAGTGAAGCCAACCATGGTGGATCAGGGCCTTTGACTTATCTTTACATAGATGGAACTGGTAAAAGAAAGGAGCCGGGGCTCCTCCCAAGCCCATGTGACCCATGAGGAACAGATCCTCAAACAACCTTAAGAGTAAAAATAAATTGGTTATCTGGGCCAACTGTATGGTCTTAAACACCCCAAAGGAAAGTATAAGCAAAGATAAAAGGGATCAATATAATTCTTTAAGAATCATGTGTATAGCCAAAGGCTACATAACAAGAAACAATGCCAGACAGGAGATACCTTCCTTTGAGTTGTTGGCCAGGGCGGCCCAAGAGACTCCCAGACAGTTACCCAGAATAGAACTGGGAAAATGAACAGCAGACCCCAATCTTATCTAAGGGAATATTGACAACTGATTGCTGCTAGATGAGGAGCAGCTGACCCTCCTAAAACAAAGGCATCTGGATCGGCTGACTAGATTCACCAGATGGGCAAGTAGTGGGGAATGGCTGGGGGTGCCAACAACACAGTGGACAGTAGCAGGGATAACAGAGTATAAGGGCTCTTGGTGGGGGGAAGGAGTCTATGGGAGGGTGCCATCTAGGAAGTGGGTGTATAGTTAAATAAGATGGTTTGGGATGTTCTGTGTGATACACAAACACACACACACAAAATCAACAAATTAAAAAAATGAATTATATTTGAGGAGGAAGCATAAAAATTTATGTCATGTTAATTAGTAGAGGTGATAAACATTACCATTGAAATCTACTCAATGACTTTAAAGACATACACAGGTGCCAAGGATCCAAGTACAACCGATTATGACTTGTAATAATCAGATTTTACTGATTAGAGATGCATGCACCAACATCTCTGTGTTAGTAGCAAAAACAATGAATCTTTCTGCAAGGAACAATGTATTCTAAAATGAAATGGAGATCTTTTTTTTTTTTGGTCTTTTTGAGACAGGGTCTCCCTGTAGCCCCTGCTGTCCTGTAACTGACTATGTAGACCAGGCTGGCCTTGAACTCACAGAGATCCACCTGCCTCTGCCTCCCAAGTGCTGGGATTAAAGGTGTGCGCCACCATACCCGGCTAGAGATCTTTTTTAAAGGTTAAAAACTCATTCAATTTTATGTCTTACAGGGCTTATACGGAGTTCAATACTGTATTGACTGTATTAATTCAACTGTGAAACTAGAAACTTGCACCCACTTGTGAAAGAGAGGTACTCTCGCTCTGCAGTGTGTTACTGAATATGTTAAAGCTGTAGTGAAATGCTTCTTCTAATCATGTAGTTATTAAAAATTAAAAAATACTGATTAAAATAATTCTTCAAAGCATAAAAATTTGCTCCTTAATAATTAGTAGATGTGAAAAACATTATCATTTAAATCTACCTGAAGATTTTATATCCATGCTCAAATGCCAGGAGCTCAGAAAGTAACTGACTGTGACGAGTAATAATCAGATATATAGAGATTAGAAATGCATGCGCAAACATCTTAATGAAAATTGCATTAAAATGAATTTTTCTGTATGAAACTGTGTATTTTAATAATGAAATGGAGATCTTTTTTAAAGGTTAAAACCTCATTTAATTTTATGTCTTATAGGGTTTATACTGGGTATAATATTGTATAACTGTAATAATTCAACAGTAAACCTAAAAATTTACAGCCAGTTTTGAAAAATCTGTATCTTAGCCCAGGAAATTGTCATTGACTATGTCAATGCTGTTGTAATGAAATGCTTCTTCTAAGTATGCGATTATTACATAAATAATTTTTAAAAGAGGTTCCAATACTACTTAATTTATTCAAAAAGATAGAAATGGAGGGAGAACTTCCAAATTCCTTCTATGAAGCCAGGATCACTCTAATAACAAAGCCAGATAAAGATACAACCAAAAAAGAAAACTATAGACCCATATCCTCAATGAATATAGATGTAAGAATTCTCAATAAAATACTTGTAAACCATATACAGACACACATGAAAAAGATCATCCACCTTGATCCCATCGGCTTTATTCCAGAGATGCAGGGATGGTTCAATATATATAACTCAATAAACATCATAAGTCATATAAATGGGATCAAAGACAAGAACTGCATGGTTATCTCAATAGATGCAGAGGAAGCCTTTGACAAAATTCAACATGCATTTATATTCAAAGTCCTAGAGGAAATTGGACTGGAGGGAACATACCTCAACATTATTAAAGCCATATACAACAAATCCACAGCCAACATCATTCTAAATGGAGAAAAACTGGAAGCATTCCCATTGAAATCAGGAACCAGACAAGGCTATCCACTATCTCCACGCCTCTTTAACATAGTGTTTGAAACTCTTGCAAGAGCAATAAGACAAGAGAAGGAAATGAAAGTAGTAATCATTGGAAAAGAAGAGATCAAATTATTCCTTTTTGCAAATGATATGATATTATATCTAAGTGACACCAAAAATTCCACCAGAAAACTCCTAGAAATTATTAATACATTCAGTAAAGTGGCAGGCTACAAAATTAACCTACAAAAATCTGCAGCCTTTCCATATACAAATAACAAGCAATCAGAGAAAGAGAAGTGGAAAAAACATGGATTGGAAGAATTAATATTGTGAAAATGACATTCCTACCAAAAGTCATTTATAGATTCAATGCAATGCCAATTAAAGTCCCCATGACATTTTTCACAGAATTGGACAAAACCATCCTAAGATACATATGGAAGCACAAAAGACCTCGGATAGCCAAAGTAACCCTGAGCACTAAGAGCAATGCTGGGGGGATTACTACACAAGACTTTAAACTGTATTACAGAGCTAGCTATAGTCATAAAAACAACATGGTACTGGCAGAACAATAGACCCTTAGATCAATGGAACAAAACTGAAGACCTAAGTATGAGTACATGCAATTTCAGCCACCTGATATTTGATAAAGGGGCCAAGAACATTCACTGGAGGAAAGACAGCATGTTCAGCAAATGGTGCTGGCAAAACTGGATCTCCATTTGTAGAAGAATGAAAAACTAAACCCCTGTCATTCACTTTGTACAAAAGTCAATTCCAAATGGATCAAAGACCTCAATGTAAAGCCTGAAATTCTGAAACTGCTAGAAGAAAACACTGGCAAAAACCCACAAGATATAAGTGTAGGAAATGATTTTCTAAACCAGACATCAATTGCTCAGGAAACAAGTTCAAGAATCAATAAATGGTACCTCAGTAAACCAAAAAGCTTCTGTACATCAAAAGAAGTAACCAAGGAAGTGAAGAGAAAACCAAGAGAAAGCCCAAAGAGTGGGAAAAAAATCTTCACCAGTGACACATTTGACAGAGGTTTAACATCCAGAATATATAAAGAACTCAAAAAACAAAGAATTGAGAAACCAAATGACCCAATTAAACGATGGGCTAAAGATCTAAACAGAGAGTTCTCAAAGGAAGAAATAAAGATGACTAAGAAATATCTCAAAAAGTCTTCAACATCACTAATAATTAAGAAAATGCAAATTAAAACCACTTTAAGATTTCACCTTACCACAGTCAGACTGGCTAAGAACAAGAAAACAAATGATACAAAAGGTTGGAGAGGATGTGGGGAAAGGGGAACACTTATCCACTACCGGTGGGGCTGCAAACTTCAACCCCTATGGAAAGCAGTGTGGAGAACTCTTAAAAAACTACAAACGAACCTACCATTTGACCCAGTTATACCACTCCTTGGCATATACCCAAAGAACTCATCCTATTGCAGAGACACGTGTACATCCATGTTTGTTGCTGCTCATTTCACAATAGCTAAGAGATGGACGCAACCTAAGTGTCCCTCAACTGATGAGGGGATAATGAAAATGTGGTTCATTTATACGATGGAGTTTTACTCAGAGGTAAGGAAAGATGAGATCATGAAATTTGCAGGTAAATACGTGGAACTAGAATCTGTTATACTAAGTGAAGTAACAAAGACTTAGAAAAAAAATCGACATATGTTCTCCCTCATATATGGATCCTAGCACCAAGTCCTGATAAGTGAGTATGTATCCAGACATAACTGCAGGAACCAGGATAATGGAAAGGAAACAGGGAGGTAAAGGAAAAGAATGAATTTGAAAGGGAAGAACAGTAGGAAACATGTAATAAGGGAGATATGGATAAAAAAGGGGGTTATTTTAAGGGGAGGGGGAAGGGAAGGTCATACAAGAAACATAGCAGATAAAAGAAGGAGCTCAAGAGAGGTGGTACCATAGGAGAAGGGTATTAGTAAGGGAGAAATGGGAAAAATGGGGGCACCTTAAATGGGGAAACCATGGTGAAAGTGTTAAACAAAGCGAGAGATAAACAATGCCTAGCTAGTTTAAAAAAAAAACAGAGGGAACCATATTCATCCAACAAACTACTGACAAATTATACGTACAACTATATCAAGGAATACAATATCTGTGTAGGCAAGGTTTATCTGAGAATGTTTGGTCTTTGCCCAAACTTTATCTACATGGCACATGGTAATTAAAAGTACCAGACTAATGGAACTAACCTTCTTGGATGTTTAACAGCCATACATTGAGGCCTGTACTAATTTGGTCAGAGGGACATAAAGGAGAGTTTTGGCTCCTTACCCTCCAAGGTTTACTAAGTTCTGGGGGACTATGGAGCATCTCTTAAAATGTCCTGTAACTGTTGTGAGTCCTCTTGATCAAGGAGGCCATTGAGACCCCACCCAATGGACTTGAACCAGTGTCCTGTCTGCAAAGAGGAGGATCAACACAGAGGAAACATTTTCCTCCATGCTTCCAAATGAAGCCAGCCATTGTCGAACAGGACCTTTGGATTATCTTCACACAGTTGGAACTGGTAAAAGAAAGGAGCCAGGGGCTCCTCCCAAGCCCATGTTACCCCTGAGTGACAGATCCTCAAACAACCTTAAGAGTAAAAATAAATTGGTTTGTCTGTGCCAACTGTACAGTCTTAAACACCCAGAAGGAAAGTATAACCAAAGGATAAAGGGGTCAATGTAATTTTTTAAGAGTCCATATGTAAAGCTAAAGGCTACATAGGAAGAAACAATGCCAGACAGGAGATACCTTCCTTTGAGTTGTTGGCCAGGGTGGCCCAAGAGACTCCCAGACAGTAACCCAGCATAGAACTGGGAAAATGAACAGAAGAACCCAATCTTATTAAAGAAATATTGACAGCTGATTGCTGCTAGATGAGAAACAGCTGATCTTCCTAACAAGGCTCTCTAGATAGGCTGACTAGACTCAGCAAATGGACAAGCACGGGGGAATGGCTGGGGGCACTGACAACACAGTGGACAGTAACAGGGATGACAGAGTATATGGGCTCCAGTGGGGGTGGGGAAGGCTACAGGAGAGTGCCATTTGGGAAGTGGGTATACAGATGAATAAGATTGTTTGGGATGTTTTGTATGCTATACAAACAAAAAAATCAACAATTAAAAAAATGAGTTATATTTGAGGAGGAAGCATAAAAACTTACTTCATGTTAGTTAGTAGAGGTGATAAACATTATCACTGAAATATACCTTATGCCTTTATATCCATACTTAGGTGCCAAGTATCCGAGTGTAACCAACTATGACTAGTAATAATCAGATACATAGAGATTAGATTAGACACACATGTTCAAACATCTAAGTGTTATCAGCATTAAAAATGAGTCTTTCTGTAGGAAACAGTACATTTTAAAATGAAATGGGGATCTTTTTTAAAGGTTAAAAACTCATTCAATTTTATGTCTTACAGGGTTTATACTGAGTTCAGTATTGCATAACTGTATTAATTCAACTGTGAACCTAAAAACTTACATTCACTTTTGAAAGACATGTGTCTTTGCTCTGGAAATTGTTATTGAATATGTTAAAGCTGTAATGAAATACATCTTCTAATCATGTGGTTATTAAATAAATTTAAAAAATAAAATAAATTAAAAAAAAAATTTTTAATGTTTGATAAACTGAACTGAACCTTGAATATGTATGCCTGAATAGCCTTTTCTCCTGAGAAAATTTATGCAGGAATGCTTGCTGGGAGTTATCTCCAGAATGTTGGTACTCCCCTAGTTTCTCAGGAGACACCTTTATCTCTCAAGGTATATTATGCTGGTGCTGTTATCCTGGTCATTATATTTTACTAAGTGCTACAGTCTAACCACTTAATTACTATTCACTGTTCTGTAAACATTCAACTGAACTCTAATGAGTATAAAAACAGAGTTGCCTCTGCTTTTGGCACTCATGTGTGGATGAAAAAATACAAGTGAAAAAATAAAACCACAAAAGAAAAATAAATACTTTGTTAATTAATGGACACAATAGCTGGTGCTGGGACTGGACAGATGACTCGGTGGTTAAAAGCATTGGCTGCTCTTGCAGAGGACTGGGGTTCAGTTCCCAGCACCCACATGGTGATCAACAACTATCATCCTTAACTCCAGTTCCAGGGAATCTGATGCCTTTTTCTAACTTCCACAAGCATTGCACACATGTGGTACACATACACACATGCAGGCAAAATACTCATACACATAAAATAAAAGTAAACAATAACTTTAAACATTTTGGGGGGCTGGGTGTGGTGGTGCACACCTTTAATCCCAGCACTCGGGAGGCAGAGGCAGAGGCAGGCAGATCTCTGTGAGTTCAAGGCCAGCCTGGTCTACATAGTGAGTTCCAGGACAGCTGCGGCTACAGGGAGACCCGCAGGCAAAAAGACCAAAAAAAAGTTTTTTTAAATAATAGCAGGTGCAGCTCAATTTTTAAAATCAGGATGGGTCTGGTGAAATGGCCCAGTGGGTATGGATGATTACTGCCAAGCCTAGTGACTTGAGTTCAATCCCCAGGACTGATGTGGTCAAAGGAAAGAACTGACTACTGAGGGTTGTCTTCTGACCGCCACATGTACACTATAAGATAGGTATTCCCCATACACATGCATAGACACACAAAATGAATAAATAAAAATGTAATGAAATCATTGTGGGATTTTTTTTTTTTTTTAGTTCCTTAAGAAGTAATTATAGAGCCAAGCGTGGTGGCGCACACCTTTAATCCCAGCACTCGGGAGGCAGAGGCAGGCAGATCTCTGTGAGTTCAAGGTCAGGCTGGTCTACATAGTGAGTTCCAGGACAGCTACAGTTACAGGGAGACCCTGTCTCAAAGAAACAAACAACAACAACAAAAAAAGCAAGCAAAAAGTCTCATGTTTCAAGGTGACTGTTGTGAACCCTGTGATTATATTCTTGGTTCAAACAGCAGGAAAGTTAAAAAAAAAAAAAAAAAAAAAAAAAAAAAAAAAAAAGAAAGAAAGAAAAGAAAAAAAGAAAAGCAATTGACATCTCCCAGTTTATCTAATCCTACAAAGAGCCTTCTCCAAAGTCCATTTCTTCTGCATTAGCCAGAACTGAGTCTTGTGACCTTGACATATCAACCTTCAGGGGGAGCCGGGAAAGACATCCTGTTGGCCTGGTTCATCCATTGCCATCTCAAAAACAACTGCTTTTCCACAACAAAAAGAAGAGAATGGATACTGGGTGAAAAGAATTTTTTCTGTGCCAGCTAAACAAAAGTGCGGCCTAACACAGACTCCACACAGAGGGTTGCTGCAGCTGTACTCATCATTCCACTTGGTCATTACTGAAGCTGTATCAACAAAATAAAGTGAACTGCTTGGATCTCCTCTTGGGACATTGAAGAAGGGGTCTGGGTCCCGAGTTGAGCAAAGGGAAGAGCATATGCAGAGGCATATAGAGTGTCCTCTGAGAAGACCCTCCTGTGTAGCTGTGCAGAGAGCCTTCAGAAGCAACAGAGCTGCTCCCTGCCCACAGCAACAGGCCTGCAAACCACCACCTAGAGCCTGCCTGCAAATGACAAAGCAAGGGTACCTCCCAAGTGTTGCCAGCACCCTGCTCCCTGCAGACCAGGGTTAAAACTTTCACAGTGAATAGTAGGAAATACTACTCTGCAAAGCAGACAGTAACATTTATAAAGCCTAGTATTTCAGGTTTAAAATGCAAATTGGGTACAGAAAAGATTTAGACTAATTTGTGGATTGTAAGAATCATTCAGATCTCTGCTTCAGTGGATCACAGTTGGAAACCTGTAATAGAAATTGAGGTAACACAGAATTGTCTCAGGGTCTATCCTAAACATTTCAGGCCAGTGTGATTTGGTAATTATCTTTTCCTGCACACTTTCCTACACTATATGCCAGTCTTAGTCTGGGTAGACTGTGGGCTAACACATTTGTTGAGGTGTATATATAGTGTTTGTAACTGTCCTTTCCTCTACCGTAAAGTTTTCCTAAGGCAACAGCACTTAACACCAATTTAAAACATACTTTCTTGTGGAGAAAAAGTGATGTCTTCATACTTGGTGAGATGTAAGTTAATTCAGTCATTGCAGAAGATAGTATGGTGTTTCCGTAAAAGAGTAGACATAGATCTACCATATGATCCAGTTTTCACACTTCTGGGTATATATACAAAGAAAATGAATCATTATATTAAAGATACCTGCACTTGCATGTTTATTGCAGCATCATCCATGGAATTATACAAAGTGTTCATCGGCATATGACTAAATTACAAAATGCAACACATATATGGTATATTTATTTGACCATAAAAAGGATGAAACTCTGTCATTTGCAGTAACATGGATGGAACTGGAAGATATTAAATGAAAGAAGTCGAACATAGGACAATGCTACATCTTTTCTCTCCTATGTGGGAACTAAAAAGTGAATCAGAAAATAAAATGGTTATTACTATAATCCAGGAAGCACAGAGTTAGGGACAGAAGGAGGTCAGGCAACTAGTTCCAAAACACAGTAGGACACAATAATTTATTTTTATTTTATAAAGAACTAGAAATGGTAACTTTAAACACTCCCAACACAAAGAAAAATCATAAATGTTTAAGGAGATGGAAGTGCTAATTTCCTTGCTTTGATTATCCCACATTGTAGCTAATCTAGTTAGGTATTATAGTTATATGCTTATAACTTGATATTAAATCTACCTCTGTCACTGAAATTTTAGCAAAAAAAAAAAAAAAAAAAAACCTGTTGCTACAAATCTATTTGTGGTGGTTTGAATGAGACACCCCCATAGGCTCCAAGAATTTGAACACTTGGTCCCCAGTTTACAGTGTTGCTGTTTGGGGAAGGTCAAGGACATCTTAGGAGGTGTGGCCTTGACGCAGGAAGCACGTCACTGGGGACAGACTTTGAGAACATATAACCATGGCCGCTCCCAATCTGTCCTGCTCTGCTCCCTTGCCTGCTTGAAGACGTGATCCCTCTGCTTTCTGCCACCCCCCTCACCATTATGAATTCCTACCCCTCTGGAACTATAAGCCAAATAAACTCTTCCTTCTATAAGTTGCCATTATCACAGCAACAGAAAAGTAACTAATACACTCCTCTGTCTTCTATACTCAATTTTCTTCTGGAACAATGGGATTTGAGGTTACAGATACTGCTATAAGAAGATAATTCTGCCTGACAGTAGAGCTGCCTGCAAGCAGGGCTTTGAGTAGCAGCGTGTACAACCAGTAGCAGAAGATATGATTCTTTCCCAGGAAATGGAGGGATGTGGTTGAGGCTACTTGGGAAAGACCTGAGCAACTTCTCACACACAGAGGTCTCCAGCCCTGAAGGAGTGTGGCTCTCCTTCACAGAAAAGAGAATTTCCAAAATGAAAAGCTGCAGGTGATGTTCCAAGGTCATTTAGTTCACTACTGTCAGAAGGACATAAGCCCTTAGAGGCCATAGTGATTCCACAGTAAGGCAGCCTGTTTTAAACATGCTGAGAGAACACACATTCCAGAACCAACCACTCACTTCAGCCAAGAATTCCCCTGCCAAGAGCTTCGCCTCACGTATGACCATGAGTCCTCCTGGTAAAATTATTTGCCTTTGTTTTTGTTTTCCATTTTCTTTCCCAGAAGGAGAGAGACAACCAAGTTGGTCATGAAGACTAATGAGCCAAAGAACACAGCTTGCCCAGAGTTGGAGAATTCAACACTAGAGAATTCATCCTATATCCATCTTTCCCCCAGGTCTGAAGAACAGCAAATGCCTTTTTTGGCAGGCAGAGGGCACTGGCAGGAGGCACTTGGTTTACCTGCCTGTGGATAACTAAAATTCTTTAAATCTCAAGGTGCAGCTTGTCAGGAAATACTTGCTAGTGCCAACTACAACAGCAAAAAGTGGCAAATAAAGAGGAGAGCAGCAAATGAAGTCTACAAAAGTGCTGAGCCACATGGAGCTGAGCTGGCGCTTAAGAAGGGCAAAGAGGAGGTCTCTCTCACTCAGGTAATGACTGTATGGGCCCCATAAGGAGATGGTTAAGTCAAACCGTGAGATGACTGCTCTTAGGAGGGAAAAAATATGTCAATCACACTTTGCCTTTGACACAAGGAAATTCCTTGAAACTGAGAATGGAGAGTGGAAGGGAGGGAGAATGTCTCCTGATGTGGGTGGCCAGGAAACCAGGGGCCAGAAAAGCATGAGAGGAGAGAGGGAGAAAGAGACAGAGAGGGGGAAAAAAACACAAGATTGAATTCTAATCAAAATGCTATGAGGCGTTCACACCAGGCCTTGAGAGAATATTAACAAGGTTACTGAGGGGTGGGGGGCTTTAGCCCCAGGAATTATTAGTGAATATGGAATTATATTTGCACAAACACTACCAGATGCAAGGAGCTAAATGTCCTGCAGATGTGGAAGGAGCGGGCGTATGTTCCAAATAGGCAGCAGCTTTATTTGTTTTACCCGTCTTCCAAGAGCTAGGGCAGCACGTTTCTAAGGGGTTACATTTCTGGAATGACCACCATACCATAAGCCCCAGCTCGCAAATGCTGCTTCATCAGCCTCCAAAGTGTCTTGGCCCAGGACCATGTGGAGTGGCCCTGAGGTAGGTCTGACACACTCCACAATTTAGCTCTTCCATCTCCTTTGTAGAGGGAGAAGGGAGGAGCAGTCTGATACTCCAAAGAAGGGATTTCCTGGAAGATGGAAGAGTTCAGAGTCAGGTACATCCCTGCTATTCCAAGCAGGAGCTGTGAACTCAGATATAACCACCAAACAAAAGAGACAAAGAGTTTTCTTACCATATGAACCATCACACTCTCCCAAGTCAGTTTAATTTAGATTCACCATGACTGAAAAGCACATACTTCATCTGTAACTTTGGACAAATTGTTTTCAGAGTCTCCTGAACACAAGCCCATAAATTCCTATTACTGCCTTGGTCACTTTGAGGCACCCAAATGCAAGCATATTGGGTCAGTGAGGTGGCTCACTGGGTAAACCTGAGGACCAGTTTAATCCCTGGGATCCATGAAGTGTAAGGAGAGAACCAACTCCTACAAGGTGTCCTCTGACCCCCACACATGTATTGTGGCACGTACACACTCACACATACACATACACGAAATAAATAAAATGTATTAAAAGTTAATTTTTAAAAAGAATTGTGAGTATAGTACGAAAAGAAATAAGAACACAGATATAACGTGGGAGTTGAGTTTTTTCAAGGGGGTCTGTCAGTTTTGATCATATCAATAATGGTTATATGCTTTTATGCAGTTCATCGAGTTAAAGTACTTAATATTAATTAGTTAATAAATACTGCCCTAAATTCCCATCACACTTTGAATAGGGTGGTATATTAATCACATTTTCTGTTTTTAATTATGTTTTCATGACCAAGGCAACTTACAGAAGGAAGTATTTATTGGGCTCACTGTTCTAAGGGGGATGAGTCCATCATGGTGGGGCAGGCATGGCAGGAGGCAGCCAAGCAGAAAACTGAGGGCTCACATCTTCAAGCAGACACAGGAAGCAGAAAGAGACAGACTAGAAGTAGGCAACCTATATATTCTCAAAGCCCACCCCCGCCCGTGATATGTTTCCTCCAGCATGGCCATGCCTCCTAAAGGTTCTATGACCCTCCGCAAACAGCACCACCAACTGAAGACCAAGTATTGTTCAAATACCTGGAGCCTATGGGGGACATTCTCGATCAAACCACCACAGGTTGCATGGAGTTGGGTTGAAGATACATCATTTAACTCAAGTGGTGTGGAATATATCATACAGGTCATATAACTGCAGTAGAGTTGATGCCAGAAACACTCTTTGGCTGCTCATCCAGGGAGCTGAACAACCAAGATCCTGGCATGTGAACGCACACTATAGTACCCGGCTCTCCAATCAGGATGATGATGATGATGATGGAAGAAAAACAAGACGAAATGCACTGAGCCAGAAGCCAGTATGGAAAAGTGATCTAGATCTTGCAACTTCTGCATGTCAAACCTTAATAAAAGCTCTCATGATTTGATGGCAATCACAAATTTTGCATAAGTGGTATTTGCAAGCAACGAAAGAGGATGCTAAGGAAAGTTTTCCTAAACTATCAACAGTAAAAAGCAAACTTTTATTTACCACACTGAAGAGGAAAGTTAAATATTTCTACTCTTTCTGTAAGGTGTGATGTTGTGAACCCATTGTCATCTGAAGAAACCATCGGAAACTACACCATGTTTATGTCTGTGTGTGTTTATGTCTGTGTGTGTTTATGTGTATGTGTATGGCAGGTATTCCAGACAATTACTAAAAGTATCATGCTGTTTTCCTGGATTTGTAGATGTTCAAATTTGTAATTTGTTGTGATTTCTCTTTCTAAATAAATATTTGACTGCCTGATTTTACAGGCAGAATTGTACGTTGTTTTCCAAAGAAGGCCTTCAAAATTGAGTTAGCCTCAGACTCACGCACCTGGATTTGGTGCCGTTTGCCACACACGTACCTCCCAGACTGTCTCTTATTTTCTACATCAGTGTCCCAGTCACTGTTCACATCTCACCTAAGGCCATCAGCTGGAATTTCTCCTAGCCCGCACCATCTTCCTTGCCCACCAGAAGGTGCGCTGATCCCCAGGGCATCTTTCTGTGTTTCATCTCGTCTCAAACATCTTCCCTACTATACCCTTTCCCTGCTTCACAGTTAATAACTAGATCTTAAAGATCTCATTGTTGGGAAACTGTCTTTCATTTCCCCTGATATGTGCTCTTTTGAACTGCTCTGGAAATTCCTCTACCTTCTACTATTTACCAATTTTTATGGTGTTTACAATCCATAGAAAGAAATAGAAAAGTTATTTCAAAGCACCTAGCGGTTTTGGCTTCTTTTAACTGAACCTCAAAGCACAGTTCCAGGAAACCACCAGGTTGACTGTAGGGCTCAAAATCTCCATGCAATTCTTTCTTGGCCTCTTTGTCATTTACTGTTGGCTCCTCGTACCCATATGAAATGTTGGCTCATATTTCCTTTCTTCTGAAAAAATAGGATCAGCATTACTTCACAAAGTTTACTGCAAAAAAGACAAAAAGCCTGTTTGGATTTTAAAAGCATTATGGAACCCAGAAGAACTTTCAGAGTGCATAATGTCTGAAAGGAGATGAGGTCTTTTTACCCCCTTCAATACAACTCAGCATCCATCATGTCACCTTGAAAATGAAAGAGAAGTGTGTTGGTTTTGTTTAAAGACAGAAAACCTCACTTCTGTATGGAACGAAAACTCATCAAGCTCCTGGCCTCATTCCTCAGATTCTAATATATGGTTTCAGCTCTTTGGATGTGTAACAGCAGCAAACAGCACTGCTTCCGTATCTGTAGTTGTAAAGTAAAATCATGTTATTTCTTTCCCATTTACAAAAGTCCCATGGGCCACAAGAGTCAAATGATTAATGACTGAAAGCTCTTGCCCAAACAAGAATTCTTAATAAAAATAATCCCTGGTTGCCCCAATGATAGGCACCAATGACCTGATGCTAAGCCGTGACTGACTTTGAAGGTGACTCAGATAAACTCTGGGTATCTGAGTCATGAATTCAGGCTTCTTTTCCCCTGCTGAAGACAATCTGGGTTTATGTTGCTTGACTTCTTCTCTGACAGCTCCTCTTTTCTGCCAGTAGGCTCAAACTCAACTTCCAAGTTATGTGAAATCTGCTCTCTGGTTGGGGGATGGTAAGGAGGAGGGTCACACATGAGACATGGTAGCACAGGCCATTGTGAGGTCAGTTTAACCTTACCCTTTCTTTTTCAAGGAACATGCCTGCTTGGCCTATACCACAAAAGTACTAGGAAATTTGTATAAGATTAAAACTCAGTTTCGAATCCAGTTTAGACCCTTCCCAAAAGAAATCCTTGCACAGTGGTGAGGAGCCTTCAAGCAACCATCTTTCTCTTGTGACTGCTAGAAATGTAGTGTATTTGAAGAGAAAAAGTTTCTCTATTGGTCAAAACATGTAAGGAAATGGGTTCTAGTGAATTTTGAGTATACTGCGTTTATCAAGTATAATCTATTCCTCTCTTCTGTTGGAGTACAGTCACGGGAAATCTCTGCACAGGAATCTGATTTCTGTGTAAATTTTTTAAAACCCCAGGTGGGTATTAAACCAACTCTGACATGTATAGGAAGGTCTTGTCCTAAAGAACTTTGCTTTTGTTCTTTTCTCTAAGAAGATGAACAATTAAGCACAGCAGTTCCTGCTGAAGAAAAGTATCACTAAGCTTCTTCATGTGTCATAATCCAGAGCAAAGCAACATGAAGAGCTAGGGACCATCGATCAAGCAGACCTGGGTCCAAAATTGCAACAGGACCAGTCAGTAGCTGTGGTGTCACTATGGCTACACAATTTCCCTCTGTCCATTTCCTTATTGACAAAGAGGAATAAAATGTCAAAGAAACAGAAGCAATGTAGTTTACGGCTGCCACACACTGAGAGAGCTGAACCATACATTAGAATCTGGGGATCTGGGCCAGTTTGGGGAGTTTTGTTCTTCCATAGAACCAATAGTGAAGAATGACTTATGTAAAATAAATCCTACCCTCAAAAGTCCTGACCATCTAGTCTCACTTTGTATGATGTTAGTAAAGGTCTATCTTTATATATTTTCTGATGTTGCCTCAATATATACCAACCACAGACTGAAACTATACATTAACCTGGACCTGAGAGTGTATCTCAGTGATACAGTGTATGCTTGGCATGAGTGAGGCCCTGGGTTCAATCCCTAGCACCAAAAACTTAAAATGAAAATAGTTGTTTAGGTTCTTCAATGACACAGGTGAAGACTACTGTATCACATCCTATTCAATAAACTCCTCAAAAGCATGATATATTATAAAATTGCACATTAAACCAAAAGAGAGCAAAGTCAAGCATTCAATTTTGCATCAGAAGCATTAATAACATTATTGAACAGCCCATGAAGAGATTTGCTTTATATTTCCTCATAGACTATTTTTAAATGCTTAAAAGCAATTTTATGAGACATCTACTCATATGACTTCTTTTGTAAAATATCTTTTAAAAATCCTGAATAAATACATGAGATGCTGTCTTTCATGACACTGGAAGTGAAAGATAAAGAAGAGTGCTGTCTGGACTATAGAAACAAGCTAGGTGATCCCCAAGTATATTCCCCAGGGATCCTGGTTTTGACCGGCATGTAAAATGTGTCTGTAAAATAACAGAACACCCTATAAGAGATATAAGAAAGACCAGACTGAAGAAATGGTCCACTTGGGTTACTCAAACACAAATGTGGCAAGATTTATATCAAGCACAAATCCCCAGAGAAAAAATGGAAAGAAAACCAAATTCGGTACTAAGGCATTTCTGGAAGGTTTTAAAACCAGAAGAACAGTTTACAAAAGACATTTGAAATATAAAAACTGTACAAGTTGTGTTTAAGAATCCCCAAGGATTAAATAAGATGCATTTCTCTTCTGATAAAGGCTGTACTAGGGGTGGAAGCAGGTTTTCCCACCAAGTTCTCCCCCAGCAACCTGGTGTGGTCAATGGGAAGATAACAGATTTGGCTACAGTAAAGAGGCAGACACAGGGCCTGCCTGACTCAGAGAACCAACAAGTGCAGTGGGGACAGGAGAAACCCCCTGCCTCCAGTCAGGCAACTGGAGCCAATACCTGTAAGTGTATCAAGAATAAAAGAATACAAAGAGACTCCATGTAAAATCCCACAAGTGCGACTGACTCCAAAGGGATAACTAAAGATGATAAAGAGCTAACCAAATTAATGCCTCGTACCCATGCTATGGTACCTAATGAAGATCTATGGAGAAAACAGTTAATACGAATGGACAAAACCTTTCCATGCTGTGTGAGACCTTGTCTATGATTGATTTAACACATAATGTTAACCTTCCTTCAAGTGTTTTACAGACATGAAACCCATTTAAAAGATACCTGAAGAGGCAAAGGCCAATGATAGCTGTAAGATTCTTGGGAGCTTTATGGTTGGGTAAGATGAAGACAGAGATTCCCAAACTATACAACTGTTAAGAAAATCTACAGTACCAGGGGTGGGTTGCCCCCCTCCCCCATGAGCTGTTGGTCAGAGAGATCTAAGAGGTCCTCAAATTCACCAAGGCTGTTGCCATTAATGTCAGTTGCACACTAGAAAGGTTGGTAAGGCCATGTTGCTGAAGACACTGCATATTGTGAGCATGGGTAATGAAGAAGAGATGGAGCTGAGACTAAGCCAAAAAGCTCCATGCCACTGGATGGATGATGTTCATAATGCCAAAAGGCACTATGCAGATGGTTGGAAAAGAAAGGATCCCTTATGAGTCTACTCAACAATGGACCCCACGTGCTGCACATTATGGGCATGCCAAGCAATGCCTGCAAGTGCAATAATGGCTTGACCAACATACATACTACTGACAAATTTCTAATTGGATAAGGCCTGCTCGTAGGGGTGGAACACACATCTGGTGCTGTAGACCAGGCCAACACCTCATGTCAAGAAAGGCTACAGGTCCTAGTGGGGAAGCCATCACAAGTATACTGTGTAATGAATATAGTACACCTACTGGGATATCTTCTAGACATTAGAATTTACATTCATGTTTGTTTAAATGCGTCTACTTCCTTCCATTTGTCTTCATAATAGAAGAAACACCACTGAGATAGATCAATGGCCAGGGCTTAAAGATGAGTAATGCAGAGGCCCAAGAAGTCACTATCTCGCCAAGTGAGATCGCCCTACATCTGTGACCCCCTCCAAGGCTCAGGGGCCTTAATAGAAGATTGGCAGAAATATTATAAGAGCTGAGGAAAAGGGTGGAGTGTGTTCCCCAGGGATCCTGGTTCCTCCAAGGGGTGGGGCCTGCTGCAGAGAATTAACTGTGGAGAGTTAGCCATGGAAGGAGGGATTTGTGGAGCCATCTTGAACTGGAGCCGTGAATGCGAAGGGGGACACAGTGGCTGGGCACATTCAAAAACAGAATGGCCTGGCACTTAAGGACCTGGGACAAGACTTCTGGCCCTGAGGCATGGGCAAAAGCTAGCAGTGACTATGGGTGGAATCTGGGAGCTGTCTGGTGTGGCAGGCTCTGAGCCACAGCACAGAGCTGGGCTGTGCAGAGTCTGCAATGGCAGGCTCTGAGCTGTGGCACAGAGTTGGATAGCACAGAGGTAGGACGTTCATTTCTTTGTAAGTCACTCCTCTCCCCCACCATGATAATAATAAAATGTACATAAAGATATGTTATATGGTTTGCCTGATAGCACAAGAGACCCAGGGAGAACTCTGGTGACACCAAGACTGCCTGTTGTCCTCTTTAGAGCATAGTCACACCCTATGGAAAACTGAGTAAAGCCCAATGACTTCCCTGGGAGAAGGTTCTGGAGTCCAGCTAAGTCAATATGGTTAAAGTTTTCATAAGAGAGAGCCAGAGAAGGTGGACAAGGGCTAGATTCCCAGTTAGAGCTTCTGAGAGCTGTAATCTCCTACAAGGTTTCAGCTGAGGACTGCTTAAGCACATGAACAAACCACCTTCTAGGGTGATAAGTACTACATTGCAGGACTCAGGGTCAGAAGAGAGACTGTTCCCACATGTTGAGATGCAAACCTCATAACTCTTGGGACTGTGGATAATAATAAGAATATTCAGGGGCTGAAGAGATGGCTCGGTGATTAAGAGTACTGGTTGTTCATGAAGAGGACCCAGGTTCAGTTCCCAGTACCCACGTGGAGACTATCTGTAACTCCAGTTCCAGGGGATCTGATGCTCTCTTCTGAGCTCCATTGGCACCACATGACATGGGTACACTTACACACATGCAGGCAATACACTCATACACATAAAATAAAAATAATAAATAAAATTTCTTAAAATAAAAAAGAATGTTTTAATATCTGCTGTGGGGGGAAATCAAATCAATCTTAGGCTAACTATTGCCTGGTCCTGTTGAGTGAAGACTGAACAAGATCCATAGCATCCGTTTGTTTCCTTATAACTTGACCGTACTCCACAGCACTAACCAGCATTCCTTAAGACAAACATTCATAATGTTGCTGGGGTGGTGGAAGACCACAAGGGAACAGAGTTTTCTAGACAGCTTGGAAGCTACTCATATGAACTTATAGCAATGGTGACAGCATGCACCAAGCCCATGAAAGCGCAAACTAGACAAAAACACAGTACAGAACTGGGGAAATGGGCAGGAGTCTCCACCCTTAGCTGAGGAGCTAAGGCAACTGATGACTACTGGGAGAGGAAGAGCTGGTTTTCTTTAAATGAGTGATGCTAGATAGGTTGACCAGGCTCCAATGGATTGAATTACACCAAGGAACATTTGGTACACAAACTTGGCTCCATAGACCTTAACATATATGACCAAATACATGAAAACCAATGGAGAGGTTGTAGGGTGGTATAGTGTCGGGAGCCGCTAATCATTGAGCTGCAGCAGCCTCATTTACTGAGTTTGTGTCATGCAAACCAGTACTTAACCTGCCCATTCAGGAGGAAGAAGTTTTCTGGAGAGCCTCACAATACCTGACCTTGAGGCATTAGTGGTAAACAAAAGGATCCAAGAAGCCTTTGATCTGACCGCAATTGTAACTAATTGAGTTCTTCTGTATAAAAAGGCAGAGCTGAAATAGGCTGGCAGTATTCACTGTGAGCCCTCCCAAGAAACGTCTTTTCTGTCTCCTTTCCTTTCTTTCAATCCTCACTCCCCCTTTCAGGTACTGTCCGTTTTGGCTGGCCGGCACCGGCAGTATAGATAAGGGGGAGGGTCTAAATAATGATCAAGATGTATTGTATGAAATTCACAGAAATTTAATTTAAAAAGTAATGATTTTGCACATCTAATAAAAAATGACTGGTACACAGTGAATCAGAAAAAAAATGCCATAAAGGACAGAAATGTTAATTATTAAGTTCAAAATTGCTGTGAAAACATTACAAGTTATAGCATTAGCAAATAAAATGGATAATAAAACAGTTATGTAATTGTGTTCCAAATTGGAGAAGTGGGCTGGGGATATAGCTCTACTGAGCATCTGACAGCATGCACAAGGCCCTAGGTTCAACATTCAGTGCTTCAAAAAGGAAGGGAATGTAAACTAGAGAAATATTTAATGTCTTGGGTAAAGATAAACCATTTCTATAAAATGCATTTCTAACTGGGCATGGTGGTCCACACCTGTAATTCCAACAGCCATGAGGCCAAGGGAAGGATTCTGAGCTAGGGTAGCTTGAATTCCATTATGAGACCCTGTTTCAACCTCTTGTCCCCCACATAACTTCTAAATATGAAAGCTAAAATATCTAAAATGCACTGGATGAGATCCACATCAGATTAGACATCAAAAGCAAATTGTCATGTGATTCTGGAGACATAGGAATAGAAACCTTTCACAACAAGGCACAGAAGAATAAAAAGTGCTGAGAGAATAATGGGATAACTTCAGATAGCACAGTGAGTGTGCGATGGGAGATGGCAAAGGAGATGCTGCTTTAACCTACAAAAGTCCAGTAAGGTAATACAACACAGTTGAATAAATAATGACTAAAATATTTCCAGATTTGAAAATATATAAACCAGAAGACTCAGTATACTTTAACTATAAGAAACATGAGAAATCTTGGCATAGTGGCACACACCTTTAATTCCAGCATTTGGAAAGTAGAGGCAGATGAATTTCCATATATTGACAGTCAGGCTGTTCTGCATAGCAAGTTTCAGATTAGCCAGGGCAAAAATAGGAAGAAAAAGAAGAAAGAAAGAAAGAAAGAAAGAAAGAAAGAAAGAAAGAAAGAGAAGAAAAGAGAAAGAAAATAAGAGAAAAAGAAAGGAGAAAAATATGACAGCACCTAGACATAGCATAGTCAAATTGCATAAACTGGTGTATGCATGTATGGAAATATCACAGTGGGCTTGTAAGTAATACTGTTGTTGATATGTTAATAATTTAAAAATCAATTTCAAAGTTAAAATTCTATCAGTAGAGATCAAGCACACAAAAGGACAAAAAGAATCTCTATTGTCTTGTACCATGAATTAAAGGAAATAAAGTAAGCTAAACACAAAATAAAATAAAATACTCTCTTCTCATCTCTGTCCCTGTGGGCCTCTCTCATAGACAGGCTCCAATTACTTCACCTCAAGTCCCTGGACGAGCTTCCCAAACCAGATAAACCAATCACCCTACCATAGACCTCTAAGTCCCCACCCAGGCAGTCCCCTCACTGCCAAATTCCCAGCCTCCAGATCAGACAGACAGACCTGCTCAGGCAGGATTCTGGTAAGTCAGATCAAGCTCACTGCCTCCCTACCCCATTGCTCTCACTCACCTCTGCCCCATCTCCTGCAGGCTCTCTCACAGGCAGGCGCCATTTCATACACCACAAGAGGACTAGCTACCCCATTTCTCTCATCCTTGTCCCTGCCAGCCTCTCTCACAGGCAGGCTCAAATTTCTTAACCTCAAATCCAAGGACTAACTTCACAAACTAGATTAACAGATCACCTGACCATACAACTCTAAGTCCTCACCCAGGCAGTCCCCTCAGTGCCAAATTCCCAGTCTCTGGATAAGACAGACACACCTGCTCAGCCAGGAATCTGTTATGTCAGATCAAGCTCACTGCCTTGCTACCCCATTGCTCTCACCCACTCCCACCCCACCCCCTGCAGGCTCTCTCACAGTCAGGCTCCAATTCTTTTATCTCAAGTCCCAGAACTAGCTTCCCAAACAAGATTAACCAATCACTCTACCATAGATCCTTAAGTCCTCATCCAGGTGGCCTTCTCACTACCAAATTCCAAGCCTCCTTATCAGATAGACAGACCTGCCCAGACAGGACTCTGATCAGTCTACTACCCAGCAATAACCTGCAATACCCACCAATTTGTCTTCCATACTGAAACAAAAAGTAACTAAGCTAAATAAACAATATTAACAGAACCAAAATTAAATTAAACAAAAGCAGAGTAGAAGTTCCTGTTGAACACATAACTGACAAAGAACATCCATATGCCCAGAGGGCAATGCAAAAACACACAAAAAAATGAAAAAGCAGGAAAATATGACCCCAACACAACCCACGAGTCCTAAAGAAGTATACAACATTGAAAACTGCCAGGGCTTCATGCCAGTGACCCCTGGTGCAGTGATGATTGGGGATGAGTAAGCATGCTGTTTGCCAGCCCATGCTTCCCCCAGTACTGGGGAAACACAGATGCAATGGGGAGTCTAGTCAAAGAGGGACTCATTTATTGCAGGTGTTACAGAGCTTATAAAGGCACCTGGAAATCCCCCCTCCCCCCCCGAGGGTGTATCTTAAGGATGGTCATGCACTGATCATGCACTCCTCAGCAGTGCGGAAGTATTCTTCAGACTTTCAAAGCAAGCCAGGCTGTGCCCCCAGTAACTTCCTCTGGGACCTATGCAAGGTGGGGCCTTTAGGTCCCCACAGAAAACCACTCTGTAGAACCCCAGGACACAGAATTTAAAAGAACAATCATAAACATGAACAAAGAACTACAAGAAAACACAGAAAAACAACTCAAAGAGGAAAGGCATAAATTTTTGACAGAAGCTCAAGAATATACAAATATGAGGCTTAATGAAATGTCAAAAACAATTCATAATTTGAAAAGCAAATTCACTAAAGAGATATAAATAGTGAAGAAAACCCAAATGGAAATGAACAGGGGACTGAAAGACTCTAAAAAAAAAAAAAAAAAAAAAAAAAAAAAAAAAGAATGGATTCCTTTAGTATAAAGCCTTAACATACAGTGATGACTCATAAAATCTGTTATTTATCAAATGGCATATTAATAATATAGAATATGTACATATGTAAAATATTCATTCACTATCACTTA
>NW_008343017.1:316716-320702 GCF_000622305.1 Nannospalax galili
ACACCTCTCTATCTAAGGATTGTGGAGTGATTCTTTTACATTATCTTCTTACTTTTTATTTGTCCTTTTTTCTGAAGTCCTTTGCCCCACGTTAATTGATTCTTATGTATGTTGTGGGGATACAAGTCCGTTTCTTCCCATATGGATAATTGTTCATCCAGTATTGAAGAGACGTGTTTTTACTCACTCATCGCCTGTGCCAACTCTTCCGTACATAGGTACTAATCCGGACTCTCTTTTCATGTGTCATTTGTCTCTTTTCATATTTTGGTATATCTGTTCTGTCGTGTATATGTGGCCACACTTTCAGTCCCTCTGCTTTATCCCTTTATTGTGTGTGACCCTGAGACAAGAGTATGATGTCTAATTGTGCCAGGGGTTTGAACCAGCGACCCCCAGGCAGTGATGATTGGGGATGAGTAAGCACGCCGTTGGCCAGCCCACGCCACCCCCAGTACCAGGGACAATCAGACGCAACTGGGAGCCTAATCAAGCAGGGACTCATTTATTGCAGGTGTTACAGAGCTTATAAGGCACCTGGAACTCCCCCCACCCCGCCCCGAGGATGGTCACGCCCTGATCACGCACTCCTTAGCAGTGCGGAAGTATTCTTCAGACTTTCAAAGCAAGCCAGGCTGTGCCCCCAGTAACTTCCTCTGGGACCTATGCAAGGTGGGGCCTTTAGGTCCCCACAGAAAACCACTCTGTAGAACCCCAGGACACAGAATTTAAAAGAACAATCATAAACATGAACAAAGAACTACAAGAAAACACAGACAAACAACTCAAAGAGGAAAGGCATAAATTTTTGACAGAAGCTCAAGAATATACAAATATGAGGCTTAATGAAATGTCAAAAACAATTCATAATTTGAAAAGCAAATTCACTAAAGAGATATAAATAGTGAAGAAAATCCAAATGGAAATGAACATGGGACTGAAAGACTCAATAAACCAATTATCAGCAACAGGAGAAAGTCTCACAAGCAGAATGAATGAAATGGAAAACAATATCAGGACTAGAGGATAAAGTTGAACATCTGGACTCCTTAAACAAAGATCATGCAAAAGTTTTTAGAAACCCACAGGAATGGAATATTCAGGAAATGTGAGACAACATGAAACAATCAAATCTATGTATTATAGGCATTAACAGTAAGGGGGAAAAAAATCAAACCAATGGCATCAAACAAATCTTCAATAGGATTATAGAAGAAAACTTCCATAAATTAAGAACAAAGAAAGGGTACTGAAAGCTGCTAGAAAAAAATAACAAGTTACGTATAAAGGAAAACCCATCAGAATTACAGCTGACTTTTCAGTTAAAACTATGAAAGTCAGAAGAGCATGGAAGAATGTGTGCCCCATTCTAAGCAACCATGGATGACAATCCTGAATAGTTTATCAAAGCTATCTATCAAAGGCGAAGGGGAACAGAAATTTTTCTTTGACATAAATAGGATGAAAGAATTCATGTCTTCCAAACCAGCACTATAGAGAATACTTGAAGGAATACAAAGGATGGAAGAGGGGAATGAGTATGCCCAAGGGGCTACAGAAAGAAAATAAAGGTCTAACAACAGAAACAAAGAATAGGGCCACAAATACAAAGAAATTAAAATGACAGCATACAATACATATCTTTCAATAATAATGCTAAATATCAATGGCCTCAATTCCACTGTCAAAAGACACAGCCTGGTGCAATGGATCAAGAAAGAAAACATCTTTTTGTTGTCATCTCACCTTCAGGATAGACACTATCTTAGGGTGAAAGGATAAAAAAAATATTCCAAACAAATGGTCCTAGCACACAAGCAGATGTTGCAATTTTAATATCTGACAAAATAGACTTCAAATTAAAACTCATCAGAAGAGATAAGGAGGGTTTCTTCATTCTAATCAAAGGAACAATTGACCAAGAAGATATTATGATCATGAATATTATACTCCAAACTCTCGGGTACCCAATTTCATAAAATCAGTAGTTAGTTAGTCCAGGACTATGAAACAGAAATTGGCACCAACTCAGTGATAGTGGGCAACATTAATACCCCACTTTCTTCAATAGACAGGTCAACTGAACAAAGAATAAACAGCAAGACATCTGAATTAAATGCCATACTATATGAAATGGACCTTACAGATATATAAAGAATATTCTATCCAACCACAAAAGAATACACTTTCTACTCAGCAGCTTATGCAAGTTATTCTAAAATTGACCACATTCTGGGGCACAAAACAAATCTCAAAAAATACAAAAAAATAGAAATAATTGCATGCCTTCCATCAGACCACAGTGCAATAAAGCTTATAACCAACAGCAAAAGAAGGTCTAGTAAATACATGAACTTATAGAGATTAAACAACACACTCTTGAATCATGAATGTGTCAAAGAAGAAATTAAGAAAGAAATAAAAATATTCCTGTAACAAAATGAAAATGAGAACACAACACAACAAAACCTCTGGGACACCCTAAAAGCAGCCCTAAGAGGTAAGTTTATAGCTCTTAGTACCTACATAAAAAATCAGAAAGAGCACATGGAAACGACTTGACAATACAACTCAAGACTCTGGAAATGCAAGAAAAAAACAACCCCAAACCTAGTAGATGAGAAGAAATAACAAAACAAAGAGCAGACTATCCTCAGGCCTCTTGGGGTAAGTCTATAGCACAGCCCTCCGCACCTTGACCCCCAAGCCACATTCACCCTTCCATCTCCCCCGCTGTTCACTACTCCCAGTTGGGGACCTGTGCCATTCCTAGTCTTGGGGCCTGAGAAACCTGGGGAACCAAAACTGCTTCCTTATCCTTCTCACCCAGACCAACTTAGTGCCTTTCTTGGGCCCAAGGAACGCTGCTTCTGGTCCTGGCCCCACCCTCACCTCTCTCTGCATCCCGGGACCTGCACCACCAGCTAACTCTCCTAGCCTGCACTCCTATCCTCAGGCCTCTTGGGGTAAGTCTATAGCACAGCCCTCCACGCCTTGACTCCCCAAGCCACATTCACCCTCCCATCTCCCCCGCTGTTCGCTACTCCTAGTTTGGGACCTGCGCCATCCCTAGACTTGGGGCCCCAGACACTGGGGAAACCAATACTGCTTCCTGACCCTTCTCACCCAGACCAACTTAGTGCCTTCCATGGGCCCCAGGAGCACCGCTTCTGGTCCTGGCCCTGCCCTCATCTCCCTCTACTTCCCTGCTCCTGCAACACCAACCAGCCTCTTTCTGGGGCTGACAGACTCTTTCTGGGTACCTTTCCTCCCCCTGATCCTTTGCATCCAGTACAACCCAGCTACTCAATCCACTCCCTGGGAAATCTTGGGGCTTCTTCCCACCCCATCTGCCTTTGCATCCCTGTGTGGTGCTGCCACTGCCAGGGTATCAGGTCAGTCCAGCACCCAGGTTCCTGAGGCCAAAATCATTCTTAGAAGATTCCAGACCTAAGGAGAAAGTCTGAAAACTTCTGACCCACATTGGAATTGGGCCACCGCGGAACTCCTGAAAACAAAATCAATCCGGCCATGACAATATAAAATCAAAAGAGAGAACCAGAAGCTTAGATGAACCAGCTCTTCATACCCCGAAAGTAAACCACAAAGACACATAAAGTTCAAAAAAAGAAGCAGAACTAAACTTGAAGGCCCGAGTATCACACAAGAGTCAGAAACTACAAAAGAAATTCACTTGTCAAAATCACAGAGAAAAAATTATAACATGAAAAACCAAAATAACATATCCCCACCAAATACCAATATTCCTCTAGAGGAGTACAATGTGAACCCTCTAGAGATAATGGAGGGCATGGAACTCAAAAGAATAATTATAAACATGATAAAAGAAGTCAATGAATTGAAAGAACACAAAGAAATTAAAGAACTGAAGGAAGATAGGAACAAACTTCTGATTAAATTTAGAAGAGTCAGAAATATTGAAGAATACTCGGGCTGAAATGAAGATAGAAGTGAAACACTCAATA
>NW_008343017.1:324098-324448 GCF_000622305.1 Nannospalax galili
ACACCATGTTCAGCAAATGGTGCTGGCAAAACCGGATCTCCACCTGTACAAGAATGAAACTAAACCCCTATCTTTTGCTCTGCACAAAATCAATTCCAAATGGCTCAAAGACCTCAATATAAAGCCTGAAACTGAAAGTATTAGAAGAACACATTGGAAAAAACTACAAGATATAGGCATAGGAAAGGATTTACTAAACCAGACATCAATTGCTCAGGAAACAAGGGCAAAGATTAACAAATGGGACTTCATTAAACTAAAAAGCTTTTGTACATCAAAGGAGACAATCAAGGAAACACACAGAAACCCCACAGAATGGGAGAAAATCTTCACCAGTGACACATCTGATA
>NW_008343017.1:326657-329740 GCF_000622305.1 Nannospalax galili
GCACCTGTTTCTTTGAATGCTTAAACAAGATATACGGACCCTTAGCCCACTTAACAAAAATGAAGAAAGAACAAATACAAATTAACAAAATCAGAGATGAAAGGGGAAACATCACAACAGACACCAAAAAATCCAAAACATTGTAAGGGAATACTTTTAAAAATCTATACTCCATTTAATTTGAAAATCTAAAAGAAATGGATGGATTTCTAAAATCATGAGCACCACCAAAGTTAAACTAAGGGAGATCAACAGCCTAAACAGACCCATAACAAATGAGGAAATTGCAATAATAATACAAAACCTCCTGACTAAAAATACCCCAGGCCCACGTGGATTCACAACAAAATTCGACCAAACATTCAAAGAAAATCTATAACCAATACTGCTTAAATCATTAAAAAAGAGAGAAACAGAGGGAGAATTCCCAAGCTCCTTCTATGAAGCCCAGCATCACTCTAATACCAAAACCAGGCAAAGATACAAAAAAATAAGAAAACTATAGGCCCATCCTTAATGAACATAGATGCAAAGACATTCAACAAAATACTTGCAAACCGCATATAGACACACATCAAAAAGATCATCCACGACAATCAAGTTGGCTTTATTCCAGAGATGCAGGAATGGTTCAACATACATAAGTCAATAAATGTAATAACACATATAAATGGACTTAAAGACAAAAAAAACACATCTCGATAGATGCATAAAAGACGTTTGGCAAAATCCCACATGCATTCATGTAGAAAGTTCTTGAAGGAGTTGGTCTAGACGGCATATACCTCAACATAATTAAAGCTGCATACAACAAACCCATAGCCAACATCATCTTAAATGGAGAAAAACTGGAAGCATTCCCATTAAAATTGGGAACCAGACATGGCTGTCCACTATCCCCACTCCTTTTCAATATACTTCTTGAAAGCATTGCTAGAGCAATAAGACAAGAGAAGAAAATTAAAGGAGTACCTATTGGGAAAAAAGACGTCAAATTATCCCTATTTGCAGATGATATATTATACATATGAGATTCCAAAAATTCGACTAGAAAACTGTTAGAATTGATTAATGCTTTCAGTAAAGTAGCAGGGCACAAAATCAACTTACAAAAATCAGTAGCCTTTCTATGTACCAATAACAAGCAATCAGAAAAGGCACTTGAGGAAATCCTCCCATTCTCAATAGCCTTAAAAAATGAAATATTTTTGTATAAACCTAACCAAAGACATTAAAGATTTCTACAATGAAAATTTCAAAACTCTAAAGAAAGATATAGAGGAAAACACTAGGAGATGGAAAGACCTACCATGCTCATGGATTGGTAGAATAAATATTGTGAAAATGACCACCTTACCAAAAGCAATTTACAGATTCAATGCAATCCCAATCAAAATACCCATGATATTCTTCACAGAGCTTGAAAAAATCATCCTAAAGTTCGCATAGAGCAGTGAATCTCGGGGCTAGGAAAACTATAGGGGAAAGAAACTAGAGGGAAAAGAAACCCTATGAGAAATGCATATAGAGTGTCTGCACATAAATGCATATGTATACCTAGGAGCTGCTTGGTAGGGAACACAGTGCCAGATAGAAGAGACCTCCCTTAGAGTGACAAACACGCCATATAGCACTCATCAAAGAAGCTTCTTTTTGCAACAGATGGAGGCTACTGCAGAGTTGCACATCTGGTCAGGCACAGAGAACGTACACTTGGGAGATGCCCAGTACTAGGTGACACATCTTCAGTCCAATCTCTACAACAAGGCTCAGGGAACTTAGTGGAATAGGGGGTAGAGAGAGGGCTAATGAATCCTTCAACTCTCACCAGTGAGGCTTCCATGTACATCAGAGTGCATCAGAGAACAGAAAGCCACAACTGGCCACATTTTGGAGAATAAGAGATGTAGAGTGTAGGATGGGAGTCCTATATGGAACCCCACCCTCCCACAGCTTAGGGACCATTTTGGAAGAGGAGGTGGAAAGATTGCAAGAGCCAGGGCTGGTTCATGAACATAAGGAGGTGGAGGCTTTCAGGCCACTGGAGGCTTACTCATGTTTGCCTGATGCAGCAGTGGTGTTGAATGTGGGATCCATAAACCATTCCTTGTCTTGGGGCCCCAGAAACCTGGGGAACCAATAATGCTCCCTGATCCTTTTCATCTAGACCAACATAGTGCCTTCTCTGGGCCCCAGGAGCACTGCTTCTGGTCTTGGCCCTACTCTCAACTCCCTCTGCTTCCCTGGGCCTGCACCACCCACCAGCCTCTTTCTGGGAGGCAGGGGCTGACCTTTCCTCTTCCTGATCCTTTGCATCCAGACAAACCCAGCTCCTCAGTGCAGTCCCCAGGAGGCCTTGGGGCCTCTTCCTGTGCCATTTGCCTTTGCATCTCTTGGTGGCATGGCCAGCAGCTGCCCTAGACCAGCATCTTTCCTGGGGCAGGCACCCAAGATAGTCCAACCCCAAATTCCTGAGGCCAAAATCATCCCTGGAGGGATCCAGACCTTAGGAGAAAGCCTAAAACATCAGGCCCTCACCTGAATTGGGCCTCTGTGGGACCTCTTGAAGACAAAAGCAATCTGGTCACTCCAATATAAAATCAAAAGAGAGAAGTGGAAGCTTAGACAAACCAGCTTTTCAGGCCCAAAAAGTGAAACACAAACACACATAAAGTTCACAAAAAGAAGCAGACCTAAACATAAGGCCTGAGTCTCACACAAGAATCAGAAACTACAAAAGAAAATCAAATGTCAAAATAACAGATAAAAAATAATAACATAAAAAACCAAAATAACATATCCCCACCAAATATGAATAGTCCTCTAGAGGAATACAATGAGAATCCCCTAGAGGTAATGCAGGACATGGAACTCAAAAAAACAATTATAAACATGATAAAAGAATTCAGTGAATTTAAAGAACACACAAAAAAAGAAATCAAAGCACTGAAGGAAGATAGGGATAAACTTCTGAATGAATTCAGAAAAAGAGTTAGAAATATTGAAGAATACTCAGGCTGAAATGAAGAGGAAGTGAAGCACTCAGTAAGCCAATTAGAAACAACAGGAGAAAGCCTCACCAA
>NW_008343017.1:329868-331723 GCF_000622305.1 Nannospalax galili
TGAATGAAATGAAAAACAGAGTATCTGCCGGTGCCAGCCGGCCAAGACGGACAGTACCTGAAAGGGGGAGTGAGGATTGAAAGAAAGAAAAGGAGACAGGAAAGACGCTCGGGAGGACTGACAGTGAATACTGCAGCCCCGGTTTATTTCAGCTCCACCTTTTTACACAGAAGAACTCAATTAGTTTCCACAGCTGTTTTTTCCCACCTGTATCTGAGGGTCAAGGAGCAGCCAGATCAAAGTCTTTTTGATCCTTTTGTTTACCACTATTGCCTCCAGGTCAGGTATTGTGAGGCTCTCCACATAAACACATCCCTCCTGAATAGGCAGGTTAAGTACTGGTATGCATAACACAAACTCAGTAAACAAGGCTGCCAGAGCTCAATGCACATAATAGATTAGCAGCTCCCGACAAGTATCAAGACTGGAAGATAAAGGGGACAAACTAGACCACACAAGCAAAGATTATGAAAAATTTAAGAAATCATAAGAATGGAATATGCAGGAACTGTGTGACACCATATAAACACCAAACTTACAAATCATAGGCATACATGAAGGAGAAGAATCCCAAGATAATGGCATGGACCAGATCTTCAAAAGAATTGTGGAAGAAAATTTCCCAAAATCAAAGAAAGATATGTTCATACAAATACAAGAAGCATATAGAACACCAAACAGACAGGACCAGAAAAAAAACTTGCCATGGCACATCATAGTAAAAACATTAAATGTACAAAACAAAGAGACAATTCTGAAAGCTGCAAAAGAGAAACAACAACTCACATATAAAGGAAAACCCATTAGGATTACAGCTGACTTTTCAGTGCAAACTATGAAAGCAAGAAGGGCCTGGACCAAAGTATTCCCAGTTTTAAATGATCACAGATGCCAATCTAGATTACTATACCCAGCCAAAATGCCTATTATAGTCAAAGAGGAAAGAAAAATCTTCCATGACATAAATAGGCTGAAGGAATTCATGTCCACAAAACCAACCCTTCAGAGAGTTCTGGAAGCAATACAAAGAGCTGAAGAAAGGAATGACTATACCCAAGGGATTACAGAAAGAAATCCAATAAAGGTATAACTGTGGAAAAGTACAGCTATATCAAGAATGTAAACAGAAATAAAAATGACAGCATTCAATACCCATCTTTCATTAATAACTTTAAATATTAATGAACAGAACTCTCCAGTCAAAAGACACAGGCTATGTGAATGGATTAAGAAACAAAACCTATCTTTTTGTTGTCTGCAAGAACTCATCTAACTTTCAAGGACAGACACTATCTCAAAGTGAAAGGATGGAAAAAAATATACCAAGCAAATGGCACTAAGAAAAAAGCAGGCGTAGGAACTCTGCTATATGAAAACATAGACTTTAAACTAAAACTAATCAGAAGAGATAAAGAGGGACACTTCATGTTGATCAAAGGAACAATGAAACAAGAAGATTTTACAATCATGAACATATATTCACCAAACTCTGGTGCACCCAACTTCATAAAAACAATACTACAGGATTTTAAGACCCAGATTAACCCCAACTCATTAATCGCAGGCAACTTCAATACTCCACTGTCTCCATTAGATAGGTCAACAGGGCAGAGAGTTAGTAGAGAGACATCTGAATTAAACAAAACCATATATCAAATGGACTTAACAGACATCTACCGAGTATTCCACCCATGCACCAAATGACATACTTTCTACCCAGCACCCCATGAAACCTTCTCCAAAACTGACCATATACTGGGGCACAAAACAAACCTCAACAAATACAAAGAGATTGAAATAATTCCATGTGTTCTATCAGACCACAATGCAATAAAGCTTACAATCAACACCTGAA
>NW_008343017.1:331818-333289 GCF_000622305.1 Nannospalax galili
TTCTGGAACAAAATGAAAAGGATAATACAACACAACAAAACCTCTGGGACACGTTGAAAGCAGTCCTAAGAGGTAAGTTTATAGCTCTGAGTGCCTACATCAAAAAATCGGAAAGAACACAAATAAATGACTTAACATTGCAACTCAACACACTTGAAAAGCAATAGCAAATGAAACCCAACCCCAGAAGACAGGAAGAAATAACAAAAAGCAGAGCAGAAATTAATGAAATAGAAAGAAAGAAAATAATACAAAGAATCAATGAATCCAAGATAAGATTGACAGGCCGCTAGCCCAGTTAACCAAAAGACAGAAAGAGCACCTCCAAATCAACAAAATCAGAGATGAAAGGGGAAACATCACAATAGACACCAAAAAGATACAGAACATTATAAGAGAATACTTTAAAAACTTATGTACTACTAAATTTGAAAACTTAAAAGAAATGGATGGATATCTAAAGGCATGGGAACCACCAAAACTAAACCAAGAAGAGATTAACATTAAACAGACCCATAACATATAAGGAAATTGAAACAGTAATACAAAGCCTCTCAACTACAAAAAGCCCAGGTCTAGATGGATTTACAGCAGAATTCTATCAGACATTTAAAGAAGACCTCTGACTAATATTACTTAAATTATTCAAAATGATAGAAACAGAGGGAGAATCCCCAAATTCCTTCTATGAAGCCAGCATCACTCTAATACCCAAACTGGGCAAAGACACAACCAAAAAAGAAAACTATAGACCCATATCCTTCATGAACATAGATGCAAACATTCTCAAGATACTTGCAAACCACATACAGATACACTTCAAAAAGATCATCGACCATGGTCAAGTCAGCTTTATCCCAGAGATGCAGGGATGGTTCAATATACTTAAGTCAATAAATGTCATAAATCATATAAATGGACTCAAAGACAAGAACCACATGGTCATCTCAATAGATGCAGAGAAGGACTTTGACAAAATTCAACATGCATTTATGTTCAAAGTCCTAGAGGGAGTTGGACTGGTGGAAGCATTCCTATTGAAATCAGGAACCAGACCTGGCTATCCTCTGTCCCCAATTCTCTTTAACATAGTGCTTGAAACTCTTGCAAGAGAATAAGACAAGAGAAGGAAATCAAAGGAGTAATAATTGGATTAGCAGATGATATGATATCTAAGGGATGCCAAGAATTCCAACCGAAAACTCCTAGAAATTATTAACACATTCAGTAAAGTGGCAGGTTACAAAATTAACCTACAAAAGTCTATAGCCTTTCTATATACAAATAATAAGCAATCAGAGAAAGAGCACTTGGAAACACTCCCATTCACAATAGCTACAAAAAAAAAATCTCAGAGTAACCCTGACCAAAGACATTAAAGAGCTCTATAATGAAAATTTTAAATCTTTAAAGAAAGAAATGAGGAAGACATCAGAAGATGGAAGGACCTCCCATGCTCATGGATTGAAAG
>NW_008343017.1:333398-334127 GCF_000622305.1 Nannospalax galili
TGTCCTAAGTTTCATGTGGAAGCCAAAAAGACCTCTAATAGCCAAAATAACCCTGAGCACTAAGGGCAATGCCGGGAGGATTACTATTCAAGATTTCAAGCTGTATTACAGAGCTGTAGTCATAAAAACAACATGGTACTGGCATAAAAATGGCCCATAGATCAGTGGAACAAAATTGAAGATCCAAATATGAATACACACAATTTCAGCCACATGATATTTGACAAAGGTGCCAAGAACACACAATGGAGAAAAGACAGCATGTTCAGCAAATGTTTATGGCAATACTGGATCTCCATCTGTAGAAGAATGAAACTAAACCCCTATCTTTCACCCTGCACAAAAGTCAATTCCAAATGGCTCAAAGACCTCAATGTAAAGCCTGAAACTATTAGAAGAAAACATTGGGAAAACCCTGCAAGATATAGGAGTAGGGAAGGATTTTCTAAACTGGATATCAATTGCTCAGGAAACAAGGGCAAGAATTAACAAATGGGACCTCATAAAACTAAAAAGCTTCTATACTTCAAAGGAGACAACCAAGGAAGCAAACAGAAAACCCACAGAATGGGAGAAAATCTTCACCAGTGACACATCCAACAGAGGTTTAATAACCAGAATTTATAATGAACTCAAAGAACAGAGAACCAAGAAAAGAAGCAACCCAATTAAAAGATGGACTAAGGAGCTGAACAGAGACTTCTCAAAAGAAGAAGTAAAGATGGCTAT
>NW_008343017.1:334320-397573 GCF_000622305.1 Nannospalax galili
GATACAAAATGTTGGAGGGGATGTGGGGAAAGGGGAACACTCATCCACTGCTGGTGGGGCTGCAAACTGGTTCAGCCCCTATGGAAAGCAGTATGGAGAACTCTCAAAAACCTCCAAATGAACCTACCATTTGACCCAGTTTTACCACTCCTTGGCATACACCCAAAGAACTCGTCCTATTGCAGAGACACTTATACATCTATGTTTGTTGCTGCTCTTTTCAAAGTAGCTAAGAGATGGAAGCAACTGAAGTGCCCCTCAATTGATGAGTGGATAATGAACATGTGGTTCATTTATACGACGGAGTTTTACTCAGCAGTAAAGAAAGATGAAATCATGAAATTTGCAGGTAAATGGATGGACTAGAAACTGTTATACTAAGTGAAGTAACACAGACTCAGAAAAAAATCGACATATGTTCTCCCTCATATGTGGATCCTAGGATCAGACTCTGATAAATAAGTATGCAAACAGGCATAACTGCAGAAACCAGGATAATGGAAAGGAAATAGGGAGGTAAAGGAAAAGAAATAACCTGAAAAAGAAGAACAGTAGGAAACAGGCCTTAATAAGGGTGATATGGATAAAAACTGGGTTAGTTTACGGGAGTGGGGAGGGAAGGGTGTACAATGAACCTAGAGTATAAAGGGAAAGAAGGAGCTCAAGAGAGGCAGGACCGTAGGAGAAGAGTATTATTAAGGGAGAAATGGGGGAAATGGGGCACCTTAAATGGGAAAACCATGATGGAGGGGTGAGACAATGTGAGAGATAAACAATGCCTAGCTAGTTTTGAAAACCAGAGGGAACCGTATTACTCCTACAGCCTATTGACAAGTTATACATAGTGGATCAAGAGATATATGTCTAGGTAAGGTTTTTCTGAGAACAACTGATCTTTGCCCAAGATTCATCTACATGACACCCAGTACTTAAAAATACCAGACTGGTGGAACTAACCTTCTTGGGTGTTTAACAGACATACTTTGAGGTCTATAATAATTTGGTCAGAGGGACATAAAGGACAGTTTTTGCTCCTTGCCCTCCTAGGTCGACTAGTTCCAGGTGACTATGAGCATCTCTCAAAATGTCCTATAATGGTGGTGGGTCACCTGTCCTCTTGATCAAGGAGGCTGAGGAGACCCCACCAGATGGACTTGAACCAGTGTCCAGTCTATAAAAAGGAGGGTCAACACAGAGGAATCATTTCCTCCATGCTTCCAAGTGAAGCCAACCATGGATGAGCAGGAACTTTGACTTATCTTCATGTAGGTGGAACTGGTAAAAGAAAAGAGCCAGGGGCTCTTCCCAAGCCCATGTGACCCCTGAGGAACAGATCCTCAAACGACGTTAAGAGTAAAACTAAATCTGTTTTATCTGCACCAATTGTATGGCCTTAAACACCCAAAAGGAAAGTATAACCAAAGATTAAATGGATCAACAGAATTTCATAAGAGTCCATATGTATAGCTAAAGGCTATTTAACAAGCAACAACGCCAGACAAGCGATACCTTCTTTTGAGTTGATGGCCAGGTTGGCCAAAGGGATTCCCAGACAGTAACCCAGCATAGAACTGGGAAAATGAACAGCAGACCCAAATCTTATCCAAAGGAATATAGACAACTGATTACTGCTAGATGAGGAACAGCTGACCCTCCTAAAACAAAGACCTCTAGATAGGCTGAGTAGATTCACCAGAAGGGCAAGGAGTGGGGAATGGCTTGGGGGGGGGGGGGGGGCTGACAACACAGCAGACAGTAGCAGGGATATCAGAGTATAAGGGTTCTAGTGAGGGGGAGGGAGGCTATGGCAGGGTGCTACCTGGGAAGTGGGCGTATAAATAAATTTTAAAAAATTCTTCAAATCATAAAAGTTTCTCCTTGATAATTAGTAGATGTGAAAAACATTACCATTGAAATCTACCTGATGACTTTATGTCCATGCTCAGATGCCAAGGAGCTCAGAAAGTAACCGACTGTGACTAGTAACACCAGATATATAGAGATTAGAAACACATGTGCATCGTAGTGTCAATTGTATTAAAAATGAACTTTTCTGTATGAAACTGTGTATTTTAATAATGAAATGGAGATCTATTTTAAAGTTTAAAACCTCATTTAATTTTATGTCTTATAGGGTTATACGGAGTACAATATTGTATAACTGTATCAATTCTACTGTAAACGTAAAAATTTACAGCCAATTTTGAAAGAGATGCATCCTTGCTCTGGAAAATGTTATTGAATATGTCAGTGCTTTTGTAATGAAATGCTTCTTCTAAGTATGTGGTTATTAAATAAATAATTTTAAAAAATTGCCCTGTGATCTAACAGTCCAACTTCTGTACATACCAAAAGGATTTGAGATCAGTCTACCATATATGTGTACACGCTTGTGCAATTATATTTATTTGCAAGAACTAAGTTATAAAATCAAACTAAATGTCCATCCACAGATGATGGAAAAGGAACTTTTGGTATCTATGCACAATGCAGTACTCTGCAAGTTTTTTAAAAGAAAGAAATCCTATCATTTGTGATATGAACAACCATGGAAGACAGTACAGTAAATAAACCAAAACAGAAAGACAAATACTGCATGGTCTCATTTATATAAAGAATTTTCAAAAGTCAGACTCACAGAAGTAGAGTACAACATGGTCATTTACTATAGTCTGGGGGTTGGGGGAAGTTGGAGAGAGGTTGGTCAAAGGATACAAAATTTTAGTCGGGTATGAAAAACAAGTTCAAGATATTACTTGACTATCACAAAGACTGTCTTTACTAACAGTGCATTGCATAATTGAAGTTGTTAACAGAGGCTTTACATGGTTGCTCTCTCTTTCTCTCTCTCTCTATATATATATATAAAATAAGTATTCAAGATAATCCATACATTAAATAGCTTAGTTCATCCATTCCACAATGTGCATATGTCAAAACATCATGTATGGCCATAAATATGTATAAATTTTACCTGTTAATTAAAAATAACACTAAAAGGAAGGAAGCTGTTAAACTAGAATTCTCTAGGCCACAAAAGTATTTTTCAAAATGAAAGTGAAATAATTTTTCAAACTAACAAAAATGTCAGATAAAATTATCTATAGTATATCAATAGATTAAGAAAAATGTAACAAAATCCAATAAATATCCTTGATTACGTTTTTTTAAAAAAATCCATTTGAAACTCACCTATCTAAAGCTTCAAAGCTAGCACCAATTTATGAGAGAGAACAGGGGACATTTGTACTTCTGGACCTGGGTTACCTCACTTAAGATGATTGTTTCCTGTTCCATCCATTTACCTGAGAATTTCATGATTTTGTTTTTCTTAATGGCTGAATAGTAATTCCATCAAGTAGATGTACCATACTTTCATTATCCATTCATCAGTTTTACGCATAACTAGGTAGTTTCCATTTCCTGGCTATTGTTAATAGGGCATCAATGAACATGGATGAGCATGTATTTCTGTAGTAGGATACAAAGTCCTTTGGGTATATGCCTAAGAGTGATATGGCATGCTTCAATTGGAAAATCCATAGAGATCAGAAATCTAATAAGGGGACATGAGGTTGGCTCATGGGAAGGTATTTAGAATGCAGTGATATAAATGGGAAAGGGAATAATGGATAGCATGGGTTTAATGTAGAGGGGAATGGGAGGGAAGGGCAGAGGAGGGAGAACGCAGACGGATAATAACACTGTAGACCTTCTAAGAGAATCATGGAAACCTACCGTGGACATTTCTCTCATACAAATAGAGTTTAAATGTAGTTACTTTATGACAAAAGCTCAATGACCCTAATAGACACCACAGGCTAGTAAATGAAAAGCTCAGTGCCAGGAATGGACTCTGTTTGGGAGTTGCTGACCTGAGGATCCTATAGATCCTCAAAAATCTGGATATTGTCATTACACTTGTTTTCCCTCATGAACTGAATGGTGAGACCCTATCGTTAAAGACACTACACACCTGAGTCGAAGGACAAACAAGGAATAATTAAGCTGGTACTGACTTTGAAGCTACATCACTGTTGACTGGCTGTCATAGTACTAGAAGATGCTGTGCATGATGGCAGAGAAAGGCCATCATCAACCTTACCCAGCTGTGAACCTTGCAAGCTACAATAGCCAGTGGCCCTGCAAAATATGCCCACTAGTGCAATGGTGGCACAAATGTTATGGAAGTGACAAACAACCTTCTAATTGGATTTAGGACCTGCTTCACAGTAAGAAGTCCATACCTGATATTTTTTTCAAGGGCACAAACCAGTGACTAAATAGGTCACAGCTATTGCTATCATTCTGCTAAAGAGACAAGTTATTAAATTGACCTCTAATGACTTATTGTTATACCCACAGATCAGTGCATCTCTCAACTCTCCTCAGAGAAGCTTCTTCTTGCAGCTGCTAAAATTAACACAGAGACCCACAACTGGTCAATGTGAAGAGAATAAGAGACTGAGGAGTGCTCAGCTATAAATGGGATGCTTATATCGCACCCTCTCCTCCCAAAGCTCGGGGATCATTGTGGAAAGGTGATTGAAAGATGGTAAGAGCCAGAGGTAGTAGATGAATAAGGAAACTATTGTATGGACACCACAGGGTAGTTGCACATATGATCCCACAGCACTTAATGACAGCAACAAGACCCAAGGCTGACTGGGGTCCAGCATGGATGGGGGAGGTAGGCAGGAAATGCCATCCTTAGCTAAAGATCTATTGACAATCAGTAGATGCTGGGAGAGGGAGAGTCAGTTTTCCTTACTGTTCGTTAGGTTGACAAGCCTCCAAGGGACAGACCCACACTGAAGAGCCCTCTGGAAACACAGATGAAACTCCATAGGCCTTTTTTTAAAAGACCAATAATAGAGGATATGAAGTCAGGGGGATAAGAAGGATGGAGTGAAGAGGGGATTCTACATAGAATCGAAATACATTGTATGAAATTCTTGAATCATTTAAAGTATTTTCTAGTATTTTTTATTTATTTTTTATGTGTATGAGTATATTGCCTGCATGTGTGTAACCACAGAGGTCAGAAGAGGGTGTTGGATTGCTCTGGAACTAGAGCTACAGACAGTTGTTAGCTGCCATGTGGGTACTGGGAATCGAACCTAGGTCCTCTGCAAGAGCAGCCAGTACTTTTAACCACTGAGTCATCTCTCCAGCCCCTTAAAGTATTTTTTTACATTCAACTGGGAATATAACTGTTGCTTGGCTATCATGTGCAAGGCCCTGGGGTTTTATCCCTCACATGTCACTGCAAAACAAAAAACCATAAACATGCAAACTATGAATAGAACAAATTTCCTCAATTTGAAAACATGTACAAAAAAACCTATATACTAAATGGTGAAAGCCTACATGCCTTTCCTCTAAGGTCAGGAATAAGTCAGTGATGCCTGCTGCACTAATATATTCGACATTATACTGGGGGTAATAGCATGCTAAAGAAAGAGAAGTAAGTGGTATGTGTACTGGAAGGAAAGAAAACTGTCTTTGTTCACAGATGACATTATTGTATGTATAGGAAATCCTAAAAGAGCTACAAAAGAGCCACTAAAACTAACTAGTGAGTTTAGTACTGTTATAGAATATAAAATTGATATAGAAAATTAGTTGTATTTTTTTACACCCACGATGATTAGAAATTGAAATTTAAAGGTACCATTTATAACCGGATCAAAACATAGGAAACAAGGATTAACCTGATAAAAGATGGTTAATATTTGTGTATCTCCAACAACAAAGTACTGAAGACTTAAATAAATGCGTTCATCAATTAAAAGATTCATTAATATGTGAGTTCTTCCTAAACTAAACTGTGGATTCAATATATCTCCAGTCAAAATCCTACAGGCTACTTTTGGAGAAATTGACAAACTAGTCCTTCAAAAAGTATATAAAAATGTTAAGGTCTTGGAATATTCAAAGCACTTCAGAAAACAAGAATGAAGTTGAAAAATTCATACTACTTGACTTCAAAAAATAAAAAAGTTACAGTAAAATGGCACTGTGGTGCTAGTTTTGGAAAAGACAAAAGAAACCCACAAAAGAGGGTTTAGAATGACACACACACGTGAATTGATTTTGACAAAAAGGCAAAGACAGTTAAGTAGAGAAAGATGTCTTTCAATCAATGATGTTAACAATTTACATTCATTTAAAAATTAACTTCAGGGCTGGAGAGATGGCTCAGCGGTTAAGAACATGGCTGTTCTTGCAGAAGACCTAGGTTTGAATTCCAGCACCCACATGGCAGCTAACAACTGTCTGTAACTCCAGTTCCAGGGGATCAAACAGCCTCTCCTGTCCTCCAAGGGCATTGCATGAAACAGGTGCATTTACCTACATGCAGGCAATACATGCATACACATAAAATAAAAATAATAAATAAAATGTTTTTAATTAACTTCAATCAATAATGTACCATATGCTAAAAATCAACTCAAAATAGATTATATATCTAAATGTAAAGCCCAAATTACAAAGCTTCAAGAAATTGTTTGCTGGGCCACTTGATATGTTACAGGTATCATGGCATTGCCATGCTAAATTCTTCAGTATGTCTCTAAAAATTCATCCACTGGAGTCTGGTCAGCCTATCTATAGATCATATGTAAGGCATACGCTCCCTCACCCTGTAGCAATCAATCTCCAGTGTTTTTCAGTCTAGAGCCATGATGGTGTTTTGACGTGGGGCCTTTGGGAGGTGACTATGTCCTGAGAGAAGAACACTTGTGAATATGATTAGGGTCCTTTTAGAAAAATCTCCAGAAAATGTAAACTAGTACAGCCACTATGGAAATCAGCGTAGAAGTTTCTCAAAATACTAAAAATGTAACTACCATATGACTCAGCTTTACCCTCCTGGGTGGACACCCAAAAGACTCCATATGTACATCCATATTTATGGCTGAATTATTCACAAACAAGGAAATGGAACCAGCCTAGAGGACTATCAACTAATGAATGGATAATGAAAATGCAGTACATATATACAATGGAATTCTATTCAGCTGCAAGGAAAAGTGAAATTATGGGGAAATGGGTGAATCTGGGAAGTATTATATCAGAGGTCATTCAGAAAGAAAACTATGCTCTAACAGCCTAACTTTGTGTGTGTGTGTGTGTGTGTGTGTGTGTGTGTGTGTGGTATGGTGTGTACATGTACATGCACGGCACTGTGAAACTAGAGAGGGGCCAACAAGAGGGAAAAGAGGTTTTGAGGAAGGGAGGGGAAGACTCCAGAACACCAGAGACATGAAGGCAGAAGGGAGTGTACTGGGGGAGGGAGGGCACAAAAGGGGAGGAAAAGCATCAAAAACATTCCTTGTTTAAAGATGCTATAATAAAACTGAGTACTTTGTATACTAATGTAAAAGATAAAATAAAAACTGAAGTACAAATAAAAATGTTTTAAGACTGATATGACATTACATAACATAGCATACAACCCATATTCAAATTCCCATAACTGGACTGGTAATATCCTTTTCTTGCTATTTATTTCAATCCAGATACAAATCCAGAGCTTGTATTGTGCACTGTATTTGGTTTTCATATATTTTTATTTTCCATAATGTAGAACAGACCCTCAGCCAAACTTTTCACTTTATGATATTGATATTTTTCAAAGCCCATGCCAGTGGTCTTGAAGGATACCCAAGAAACTGAATGTGTAATTTCTCATGTTTGGAAATAGGTTAAATATTTTAGCATGTATGTTCTATAAGTGATTCTGTATGCTTACCAACGCATGGTAGTGAACATCCCAATGTCAGTCAGCCCCATTGGTAATGCTGTTTAACCACTTAGTGATGAAGCATTCACTGAATTTCTCTATTGTAAAGAAACCTTTTTCCCTTCATAATAAGCCATCTGTGATGTAACATTCTGAGTCTATGAGTAATCTCCTCTCACACGCAGTTTACCAGTGATGTTCTTTACTTGATCCAGCTGTTGCACTGATAGTTGAAGAATGCTTAATTTGTGATTTTTATCATTCCTTATACATATAATCATTGGCATTTCTCTATAAAGGAGAGATTTATTGCCCCTGTTTTATTTTATGGTATCAGTATGAACACACGGATTTTTTAAATGCATGTATTACTTAATATATTACTACCAGTAGCACAAATACATGTTATAATTAATGTGTTACACGTTATTCTTTGGGATTCTCAAACTGCCCACTATGTGGACATGAGGAGCCCTGCAAGCCTGCACTCAAGCCCTGCAGGCCTGACTTTCCCAGGTTTTGAGCACTCCCTTGATTTCTGCTGTTGCCCCGGGCTTTTGTTCTTTCAAACTCAGAATTGGCCATTTACACTGGAAGCCTTCTTTGGGGTGAAGGGTGGTATTTATAAACCAAGGCCTAGCTGTTGTGCCCAGTGCTCCTGGCAGAGTTCTTAATGCTCAGGGATTTCTCACCACATGATATGTCTTTCTTTTCAAACAAGGAGATTTCAAGTTTTCAACATCTAAACACATTTGTTTTCCTTTTTCCTACAAGACAAAATAATTTCAGTACTCCAGGAGCCATTCTGGCAACACAGCTACGTACTAGATTAAATTATCAATCTTTCAATACTTAGACTTAATTCCACTTGGATTCTGTTTGAGTTACTTTTATTCTTTATACCTACATGGTTGTATTATCAACTTGATATTGATTCCTTTGATCATTTCTAGGTAGAGTAATTGTTGATGGATCCATCTTATGAATTTTGAATTTAGTTCAGTTTTGAATTTGACAATATTTATCACTCAAAAACTGACCTATATGATGAGATATGGAGGGCTGTCACATGTTACCCCATCATAGCTAGCTCATTGCCCACATCCCTTTGGGTAAATATTTTCATTTCTGATTCATCTTTAATTTTTCACAGAGATGGGGAAATACAAACACATTGTTTTATTTTACCTTTCCACTACAACGAATATTATCTATGCTCTGTGTCGTCTTCCTTTTTGTTTTCAATGAATGTATTTTGAAACTTGCTTTATAACAGGTCATGGAGGCTTTTGTACTGTTTCTATGGTCATGCAATACTCTGCTTATTGGATGGACATACCATAGTCTCAAAGGCGACTGTGAGAGGACCTTAAGTTTTTTCCATTTCTTTTCCTTTTCTTAGTGTTTTAAGTATTATCATGGTAAATGACTTCCATTGTATATTGTTTCCTCTCTGGAAGTGTATCTCCAGTTCTATGTGTTTATGGGTGTATTCGTTTGTTGGGTCTATAGACTAAAATACCACAGACTGGCTTAAGTAATAGAAATGTACTTTTGCAAGAGTGTGAGGTACAAGGTACCTTGAAGGCTGGCTCTCTTCTTGGCTTACAATCTGCTGCCTTCTCCTTGAATCTCTGTGTGGCCTCTGCAAATCATGTTTTAATCTCCTCTTACAAGGACACCAATCACAGTGGATTAGGGCCAATCCAGATAGCATTAGTTTGCCTTAATTAGCTCTTAGGCCTTGTGTCCAAACAGAGCTATAGTCCATTTTACTGCATACAGGACTTACACAGGAATCTGAGGTTGATACAATTCAATCTATAACAAAGAGCAAGTGCTAGGTATTGTCAAAATCCACTTCATTGGGTTTTTATACAATGCTGGACTGATACCAGTAACCATGAATTTATTTTAACTTTTCTTAAGACACAGTTCTTTCAGAAGCACTACTAATCATCATCCATGCTGAAAGTCCTTTCATATGAAAGGTTATCATTTTATTCCTCCTCTTCCAGGTCTCCTTGATGAGAAAAATCATTCTCGATTTCCACAGATTCCATTTATACTGGCATGGTTTTCCTTCCCACCAATTGCATATGCAAAACCTAACGATGCAGAAACATTTTTGTAGCAGACCAGACTAGGCATTAAGTTGTGACTCAGATGTCCTCCACAAATCTGGATGTCAATTTATACAGATTTTTGCCCTAAATATTGCCTCTATGTAGAGAACTGATTCTAAGAGTGGGACACATGGGGTTTCTAAAGTGAAGAAAATATGTAAATCTGTAGATGGATCCTGAGGAAGCCAAGTTTCCAAGCCCATGAAAGAAAAAGCAGGATTAAGCATACTCCTTTCTAGAACTTAAAATGAGAGGCACAGAGCTTGTCTTTAAGGCACTAGAAATATGAACTAAGTATAATACTTCCTGACCACTGTCGCTTGCTGCAAAATACTTCTTTATTTCAGGCCCTGTGAGCTACAGCTGTCTCTCAGGGCTCTGGGATTTTGGTAACACAGTATGATCTTCTCCAGTTCTCAAAGTGAGTGTCCTGAAAGGCCTGGTCGCTCCCCATCGTCAGCTGGCTTGCAATGCCAATTTTAGCTCTAGCAGCTCCCTCCCATGCTCTTTTCTAGGAAAGATGAGTAGTCTCATATTCTAGACTTTTATTTCACAAGTGAATATTTATTCTAAGAGCTATTCCATGTAAATATTCTGCTTCTCTAACTTTTTAATTACCAAAAAAAATCCTCTTTGTATCAAGTTTATGTTGTTGCTGTGATTTGGATCTTAAGTGTCCCCTATGAGTTCACATATTGAAAACTGGGTCCCCAGTTGGTGAACTTATGTTATTGAGAGGCATGAAGGAGATGTGATCTAGTTGAAGGAAGTTAGGACATCGGAGGCATGTCCTTTCAAAGGATGTTGGGATCCTGGACCCCCATCTTCTTCTCTGCATCCCAGCTGACAACTTTTCCTGCCTTTACCCACTCCCACCATTTTTGTGATATAGGGTATTTCTATGTAGCCCATGCTGGCTTTGAACTCATGATTCTACTACCTGCCTTAGCTTCCTGAGTGGTAGAATTACAGATGACTATCACCACACCTTTTCCTCCTTTTAAATTGATGGTCTTGGGTAATTTGTCACAGAAACAGAAAGCTGACTAACACAGAAATCTATGAAAATAAAAAAGAAAGGTTCTTCCTTGAAAACATAGGCAATTTACAGTGCTGTTTAGTTGTCTTTATTTTTTTAACTTTTACAAAATCTTTGTTGAGAATTTCATACATGCATATAAGGTGTTTTGATCAAATTCATGCCCACTCCCTCCCCTCCAACATTCCCCCCTCTGAAGAAGTAACCATAAAATCTTTTAAGGATTAGATCCAAAAAAGAAACAAATTCTCAGTGATGAGAAAAGAACAAAATACATTCTCATGCATTGTTGATCAACATTTTTGAAGATAATTATTAGAACACAAAACCATGTAATCTTATAGATTGTCATTCCACTTTTAGAAACTTACCCTGAATCTTCAGGCTAGATTTATTACATGTACAAACATTCACAAAAGTTCATTGGTGCAAACAACCATCTAAAAACAATTTAGGGCTGAGGCTATAGCTCAGTTATTACAGCCCTCATGTAGCACGCACAAAGCCCTGGGTTCAGCCCCAGTACCACGAAAACAAACAAATAAACAGCAACAACAACAGGAAAAGAAAACAACCCAAATGCTACTTTTAAAAAAGATAGAAAATATGAACGATGATACTGACATTCAGTGGAACACTTTTGCTGTTTATTCTTTTAAAGACCAAGTTATACATAGTCATATGTAAGAAATCCCTCCACATAAGGAAGAGAATCAAGCTGTAGAGCTCTTTGGGGAAGAAAGCATTAGGGTGTGTGACATCTCTGAAATATCCATAGAATACTTCTAGAAAATGTGTCACAGATTACTAGCAGCTTCTCTTGACAGTGGGATATAGAGTTGAGGGAGGATATTGGAGAAGAGATTTTTGTATCTTGTTTGTACTTTTCTTTACAATTTGAATTTTTAAAATTATATTACGTTTTTATTTACTCATTTTGTATGTATATATGTTGGGGGCAAGCATATGCCATGGCATGCATGGGGAGGTCAGAGGACAATTTGTGGGAGTAGGATCTCTCCTTCCATGAAATGGGCAATGGGGATAGAACTCGGGTTTTGGGGCTTGGCAGCAAGCACTTCTACCCACTGACCCATCTTGCCGGCCCTACTATTTGAATTTTCATGTGGGTGTATTCCTTTTAATGTTAAGAATATTTTCAGTGGGGCTGGAGAGATGGCTCAGTGGTTAAGAACACTGACTGTTCTTGCAGAAGACCTGGGTTCGAATCCCAGCACCCACATGGCAGCTAACAACTGCCCGTAACTCCAGTCCCAGGGGATCCATCAGCCTCTTCTGACCTCTGCGGGCATTGCACGACATGGGTGCACTTACCTACATGCAGGCAATATATGCATACACTTAAAATAAAAATAATAAAAACTTTTTTAAAAGAATATTTTCAATAAGCAATTTTCATGTTCTTGGGCTGATTGTCACTTTGAATAGTTGTTAAGTAAATCATAATGTGTTAGTTTCCCATTTTCCTTGAAAACATTTTCTTTCCCCTTTTCTTTCCATTCCTCCCTTTTTTCCTTCTCTCCTCCTTCCCTCCCCCTTCCCTTCCTCCCTCTCTTCCTCTCTTCCTTCTCTCTTCCTTGCCTCTCTCCCTTCCTCCTTTCCTTTCTTCCTTCCCTCCCCACCTGTCCTGCCTTCCTTTCCTCCTTCTCCCTCCCTCCTTTCCTCCCTCCCTTCCTTTTTCCCTTCTCCCCTTCCTTTCCACCTTTCTTCTCTCCTCCCTCTCTCCCTTCCTTCCTTCCCTCTTCCTTTACTGACAGGGTCTTGCTATGCAGCCCAGGTTGGCCTCAAACTCCTGATCCTCCTGCCTCTGTCTCTCCATGCTGCGGATAGGCATGCAGTACTCCACCCAGGTCAAAGTGCCTTTCTACATCCTTTCTTTTCAATAGCTGTCCTCTCAGCAGAAGAAAGTGAATAAGCTTTAAGTCGCATGCATTCTGAAGTAGTCCTTTGTTTTATAGAAATTCTTTGTTTAACTAGAACAACACACAGGTCTGTTCCCAGGAAACAGACTCAGAAATTGAATGGCGGGGTTCAGAACAGCTGACCCCCTACACATGAACCTAACATTCCTAGTTGCTTGTTTACTTTCTAGATCTTGGGAATCAGAAAATAGTTTTCCTATATCGAAATTATAATATAGTTATAAAATGTGAACATACAATTACTCTGTTATCAAAGAAGATTTTGCTCTATATTTATTTGAGAAGTATCAGGAATATGTGTTCTATTTTGTTTTTGTTTTTTGAGACGGGGACTCACTGCGTAGCCCTGGCTGACCTGGAACTCGCGATATAGACCAGGCTGGCTGGAACTCACAGAGATCTTCCTGCCTCTGCCTCCCCAGTGCTGGGATTAAATGCATGCACTGCCACACCCAGGTTTAGAAGTATCAGGAATTTTTGGAATTCACTAGATCATCTTGGACCCCCAAAATTATACAACCACACAGAGAGATAGGCCAGGCTAATCGTCTTTATTCGCCAAGATGAAAAGCCACAAGGTCATAAGCATCTTATTCTGGGATTTTACAGAGTTGCAACACATAGTTGGCTGTGTCATTCCACAGTTCTGGCATCTTCTTAAAGTGCTGGATGGCATATGTAGTTTTTAAAATGAATATACGATTTCATTTTTGGAATATTTATTAGTATGCTGCAATTTCCCCAGAGAACAGGAGGTTCCCAGTTGTAAAATGAGGATCAACACTCTGCCAGAAAAGACAGCTAGTGTCGACTGCTAATAAGGAGTCAGGCACAGTGTGAAATGTTACCGTACCATAGTAACTTGTTTGATTTTAATTATAAAAGAAGTAGCCTCCCCACAGTGGGTACCTGAACAGTATTACTATAGAAAAATGTCTTCAAACTCTTTGCTACAAGTTGGGTGAAAATAAAGCTTGGCCATCCTGCCCAGTCCCACTCCCAGAACATGACCTGGCACTGGTCACGTCCAGAACACTTGCGAGTAACCGTCCTCCTAAGGCTCCTCTACCCCCACCTAAATATGGATGTTTGCTTCAGTCTTCCCTTGGCCCAATGCACGGCCCAGTCTCTATGCTGTTCTGTAATCTGCCTCCCACTCTAGAGCTCCAGGAAATGTTCCCCTTTTACATATGTTGTGTTCCTTCTTCATACGTGAACACAAGTTAGAGGGCAATTACAACAGCTGTTTTTAGGATGCACTCAGCCTGCAGTCTTCTTTGGCAAATCAGGCTGAAAGTGTCATTAATGAATATTTATTTGAGAATTGTATGAACATTTGTATGTTTTCTGGAAGTGTTCGATTAAAATTGGAAACCATTTCCAGTCTTTGCATATGGCAGTTGGCCTTCAGATGCTTTAAAGTTTGTCCAAACTGCTACCAACATGGTCTTTTTTGTATTCAACTCAATTGAGCCATTATATACTGAGCGTCCACTGTGCACAGGGTTGTTTATGCTATATCACACTGAAGAAGGATGGTCATTGCTCCAGAAGATAGTGCAGATCCATGGAGGAGATAGTCAGCAATGATGGACAGCGTATGAGAAAGCCTGTGAAACAGCGGACCGGGTGCTGATGGAGCACGAGGAGGGGCACTAACTCTGCTTGGGAGAAGAATGCATCTCTTGTGGGTTTTACATCTTCGCAGTATGCAGAGGCGGAACATGCTGTTTGGATTATAGAAAGTGTTGTGAAAGCATCCTGTTTAGGAAAAGCAAATGAAAACGCGCATATTTCCCCCTTTGGCTTTGTCCGTGCTCATCATGTTTTCTTCCAAGTTCCTCCTCTTATCTCATCATGGGTTTGTGATTCCTCATGAGATGCACAGGATTCTGTCTTTAAATAGATTCTTGGGAAAGCACTGAAAATGCCTGTGTCATGCCAGGGCGTGGGATGCAAGAAGTATCAGGGCCAGGCAGGGACACCAGGACCCAGAAAAGGCACTTACCACACAGCTGGCTCTGGTTAGCAAAACAGCTGAGGCCATGGGTAGGCAAGGCAAATGGTCTAAACCTCAATGACAGGACTACTGTATAGATATGTGCTTTGTGATTCTCTACTGGACTTTCCCCTCCCCAGTGCTGTTCTCTAGGTGGGAAATCCTCCCTCCCTCCCTCTCAGATGACATTTCTGTTTGTGGGACATCCTCTGTTCGCTCAAGCTATGTGTGTGTGTGTGTGTGTGTGTGTGTGTGTGAGTGTGTGTGATCAGTCTTATCTGCAGAGCAACCACAGGGCCTGACCCAAAGTAGATCCCCTAAACTGTTTCTCTGTTTTAATAATTTATTTTTTAATATTTTTGTTTTATGTGTATGAGTGTATTGTTTGCATGTAGGTAGGTGCACCCATGTCATGAAATGCCCACAGAGGTCAGGAGAGGGCGTTGGAACCCCTGGAACTGGAGTTAACGGACGGTTGCTAGATGCCATGTGGGTGCTGGGAATCAAACCCAGGCCTTCTGCAAGAGCAGCCAGTGCTTTTAACCACTGAGTCATCTCTCCAGCCCCTAATAATTTATGTTTTAATGTGTATGTGTATATCTATGTATATGCCATGCATACATGGGTACCCTTGGAGGCCAGAAGAAGGCATCAGATACCCTGAAGCTGCAGTTATAGGTAGCTATTAGCCTTCTCACATGGGTGCCAGGAATCAAACTTAGGTTCCCTAGAAGAGCAGCAAGTCCTCTTAACCACTGAGTCATCTCTCCAGCCACTTTTCTCTGTTTAAAACTATTATTTTAAAACAAACAACACTCAAAATCACAAAATTTTAAAAAATACACATTTTACTTGTACCATTTTAGGGAGAAATGGTTATATGGAAACATTAAAGTTTCCTTTTTATTTCTAGTTCCCTGTCTAGAAGTTGTAATGCTAATTACTCTTGCCTTTACTTCTTCACATCTCCTATGCACAATTCAAGGACTTTCTTTTCCCCTTAGAGACAAGAGTTATGCAATTTGGGAGTCTTTTAGATAGACTCACTGAAGGGGTATTCCAGTTGGCTCACCCTGCGTCCCTATTCAGCATGGAAGAAGCCAGAGTGATCTGTGTCCCTATTCCCTACTGGCAATCTGGGTAACCCTTTCAGAAGATGGCGTGATAAGAAAAGGAGGTAGGAATTGGCTAGGTAGTTAGGGTAAAAAGACCCCAAAGAAATGTAGCCAGTTTTTTGGCTAAAAGTCAAAATGTCCTTGGGCCTGTTAGCAACATACTCTGTTCCAAGGCCAAAAATGTCAAAAGTATTTGGGAACTTTAATCCTTAAAAGATTTTAGGGTTACCTCTTCAGAGGGGGTAATGCTGGAGGGGAGAGAGTAGGCATGGATTTGATCAAAACACCTTATATACATATATGAAATTCTCAATAAAGTTTTTGTAAAAGTTAATAAAAAGAAGTTTCCTTTTTATATGCATCTTGATGCTTTCCTTCATTTTAAAAGCTAGGTCAATGTATAAAGTAGGTGCTGGCTGAGCTGGTTAATAAATGAGTGAACAAATGACTCTAAGAGAATTTTTTTAAGTCTGGAAGAAGATTATCAAAAGTCAGGCCCGCTGCCAGGTATGTGCCACACCTGTATTCCTAGCCTAGCCTTGGGGAGGCTGAGGCAAGAGGAGCCTCACAAGTTTGAGACAACTGGGCTACAGAGTGAGACCTTGTGTCAAAAAATTAAAAAAATAACGTTGGGACTTCGAGCCCACTTTCCCACTTCTACACTGGAATTCTTTCTTGTTTGAGTTTACATAGGACTTGTGTATGCTGTCACCACTACTATGAGTTTATATAAGTAACTGATCAGCTATCTGGAAAACTGGTCCTTGTAGTCATCCACCACCTCTTGCTCTTACAACCTTTCTGCCCCTTCTGCTGAAATGATCCCCGAGCCTTGGGGGACAGAAATTTGGTGCGGGTGTTCTATTGAGGGATAAGCACTCTACAGTCTCCTGTTCTCTGTGTGTTGGCCAGTGGTAGGTCTCTGTGTTAATCATCATCTGCTGCATGAGGAAGCCTCTCTGGTGAGAGTTGAGAGAGATGCAATAAGAGTATAACAATAAGTCAATAGAAGTTGGTTTAATATTGTCTATTAATGTTACATTAACACTAATGTTATTAGTGTTTCCCCTATGGCCTGTGCCCTGTCTAGTCACAGGTTCCTATGCCTAAACTATTACCAACTGATAGTTACTGGGAGGGAGAGAACCAGTCTTATTTAAGGGTATGACTCTGCATAGGTTATAGGTTAACCAGGCTCCAGTTGATGGATTCACACCAAAAGACAGGGACACCACTTGATGTACTAGGCCTTAAACATAGTATATGGAGTGCATGAAATAGGGCAGGTGTGGTAAGGGGGGGGGTGTAGATAGGGGAGAGAGTCTAAATGTGATCAAAATATATTATGTGAAATTCACAAAAATTCAATTTAAAACCTTTTCAAAGAGCCAAAAGAAAATAATAGTTATTATTATTAATAATGCTGTTTTCCTGCATGTTAGTGCCGATCACTTCCAATAGGAAGTGCAAGCACTTTGTATTAGGATTTTTCTTTCTTTCCTTTTGAGACAGGGTCTCCCTTTAGCCCTAGCTGACCTGGAATTCACTATGTAAATCAGTAAATCAGGTTGGCCTCTCTCTGACAGAGATCCACCTGTCTCTGCCTCCTAAATGCTGGGATTAAAGGTGTGGACCATGCCCAGCTTCTGTTAGCTTTTTAATAAAAGAACTGGATTTACATTATTTTCCTTCTCATTATCCTATGTAAATCTGTGCATTGTCTGATTGGTGTTTGACACTCATCTACTGAGTTCAACAAAGCCTATTGATTAATAGGGTCAATGTCTACAAATTATCTCTCAGTAAAATAACTTAGTACTAACATGACTAGTTAACAATACAAGTATCATTATCAATAATAACAATAACAATAATAATAATATTCCAGGTATCTGTTAACCTGTCCAGCTGCATCTCACCTGCCCAAAGGGCCCCCTGGACTTTTTCTTAGCCCATTATTTGGACAATTAGCTGATCATTGACTTTCTGAGAAAATTTATTTGGTTCCTAATTCTTTTCCTCTGTGCCTCAGTTGACTCTTACAGTGAGTTCTGGATCTTAAGATTCCTGACATTTCCTTTCTAGGTTTGGATTAGAGACCTTCCCTGGGAATTTTTTGTTTGTTTTGTTTTGAGATGGGGTCTCCCTGTAGCCCTAGCTAACCTGGAACTTGCTATGCAGACCGAGAATAGAATCATGGCAATTCGCTTGCCTCTGCCTCCAGAGCGCTTTCCTGGAGATTTTTTTAAAAATTTTATTTAATAATCACACAATTAGAAGAAGCATTTTTTACAGCTTTAACATATTCAGTAACAATTTCCAGAGCAAGGATACATCTCTTTCAAAAGTGGCTGTAAATTTTTAGGTTGATAGTTGAATTAATATAGTTATACAATATTGAACTCAGTATAAACCCTGTAAGACATAAAATTGAATGAGTTTTTAACTTTTAAAGAAGATCTGCATTTCATTTTAGAATATGCTGTTTCCTACATTTTTAATGCTAACGCTTAGATGTTTGCACATGTGTCTTTAATTTCTATGTATCTGATTACTACTAGTCACAGTTGGTTACATTCGGATCCTTGGTACCTGAGTATGTATATAAGTCATCAGGTAGATTTTAATGATAATGTTTATCACCTCTACTAATTAACATGAAGTAAATTTTTATGCTTCCTCCACAAATATGTTTTTTTTCATTTTACTTTGTTGATTTTTTGTGTGTATCTCATACAGAACATTCCACACAGTCTTATTCATCTATATACCCACTTCCCAAATGACACCCTCCCGTAGCCTCCCCCCTCCACTGGAGCCCATAAATCCGTTACTGTCCACTGTGTTGTCGGTGCCCCCAACCATCACCCAGTGCTTGTCCACCTGCTGAATCTAGTCAGCCTATTTAGAGATCCTTGTTTTAGGAAGATTAGCTGTTCCTCATTTAGCAGCAATCAGTTGTAAATATTCCTTGAGATAAGATTGGGGTCTGCTGTTCATTTTCCCAGTTCTATGCTGGGTTACTGTCTGGGAGTCTCTTGGGCCACCCTGACCAATAACTCAAAGGAAGGTATCTCCTGTTTGGCATTGTTTCTTGTTATGTAGCCTTTAGCTATACATATGGACTCTTAAAAAATTATATTGACCCCTTTAATCTTTGGTTATACTTTCCTTTTGGGTGTTTAAGACCCTACAGTTGGCCCAGATAAACCAATTTATTTTTACTCTTAAGGTCATTTGAGGATCTATTCCTCAGGGGGTCACATGGGCTTGGGAGTAGCCCCTGGCTCCATTCTTTCACTAGTTCCATCTATGTGAAGATAAGTTAAAGGTCCTGTTCGACCATGTCTGGCTTCACTTGATAGAATGGAGGAAATGTTTCCTCTGAGTCGACCCTCCAATTTGTAGACTGGGCACTGGTTCAAGTCCATCTTGTGGGGTCTCCACAGCCTCCTTGATCAAGAGGACAGGTGACTCACCACAGTTACAGAACATTTCAAGAGATGCTCAAAGTCTTCCCTGGGGATTTTTGTTTGTTTGTTTGTTTGTTTTTTTGGTCTTTTTGAGACAGAGTCTCCCTGTGCCCCCAGTTGTCCGGAACCTCATTATGTAGACCAGACGGGTTTTGAACTAAAAGAGCCCCCCCTGCCTCTGCCTCCTGAGTGCTGGGATTAAAGGCGTGTGCCACCATGCCTGGCTCCCTGGGGATTTTTAACAACAGATTTTACAGTACCTCACATAATGGAGAGAAACTCCCCTCCTCCAGTCCCTTTCCTTGACCAAAGTCTTAATTTGATTTTTGCCAACTTCAGCATTGTTGACATCTTGGGTTCAGTCATTCTTTGAGGTGGGATTCTTCTGGCCATGACAGGACAGTCACCAGTGTGCCTGGCTTCTACCTACCAGATGTCACAGAACTCACCCTTCTTCCCTCATGACCACCTAAAATGTCCATGGGCTAGCAAACTCCTTGAGAACAAAATTGTCCCTGACTGAGAGCTACTGCCTACATGGGTTACAACCCATTAAAGGCAACAGTGAACCTGTGGGTGTTGTGAAAAGCCAGATATACCGGAAACAATGTCAGAGCTACTGATGCCTCCCCTTGGTTTATTTTTGCAAGGAATATTTTTAAAATATATATACACAATGGATGTCTAACTTTATTTATTGATATGGATAATACAATATTAAGACTGATGACATTTTTATTGATAATCATTTTTTTTTGTCTTTTTGAAATATGGTCTCCCTGTATCCCCAGCTGTCCTGGAACTCCCTATGTAGACCAGGCTGGCCTTGAACTCACAGACATCCGCCTGCCTCTGCCTCCTGAGTCCTGGGATTAAAGGTGTGCGCCACCATGCCCAGCCTTTGGGAGCTCTTTAGTAAGCTCCTTTGAAAGTGTTTAAGGATCACAGTCTAAACTATTATGTCCTCTCACATATGCAACACGTGCAGAGATGGGAAAACAGGCTAAGCAAACACTATAGCATGCAAATTAAAAACCACTCACTCCAAGCCAGGCTTGGTGGCCTTTAATCCCAGTACTCTGAATGTAGAGGCAGGAAGGCCTCTGTGAGTTCCAGACCAGTCCAGTCTACATAGTGAGTTTCATAGCAGCCAGTGATAGATACATATTGAGATCCTGTCTCAAAAAAAAAAAATCACTCCATAGCTGTGGGTAGGTTAATAAATAAAGCAAGGATACTGATGAAGGGTGGGTGGGAGGGGTTCTGGAAATGCTTTCAAAGCTCTATGGCTTTGCTTTATTTTTGTTTTATTGTACTAGACAAAGGAAATAATTCAGATGTAAGAAAAGCATTGACTTAATTGTGCCTGTTCATTACTTCGTTGTTTTATTCTTATACAAAAGTTATAAAACCTGTTACAGAACTCAAGAATACTCATACTTGGGACTGGCATGTTTAACAATGGAATTTGTGTCCATATGTTTTAGCAAAATATGTCAAGGCCATCCTGAGCCTTGAAGAACTGCTTTACACATAGTAGATCTTACCTACCCAAACCTGAGGGAATCGTATTAAGTAGCATGGAAATTTTCAAGGACTATCCCCTGAAACTCGTATTTATGCCCATAAATATTTGTTTTTAAAAACACTTAGCTGCACTTGCAACTTAGATGGCCAAAGAGTTAGAGAGGAAAGAATCATTTTTAGAAAGGACGTTTTGGTTCTGAACTGAAGCATCGCTGTGGGTTGTCTCCAATAACAAACAGGAAGCAAATCAAAGCAGAAAGATTTGCACAGTAAATGACAACTCAGAAAAAAAATGTGGTGTGAAAAGAAAGCACCATAAAAACATTATGAAATCATAAAGACTCATTTGTGAATGTGAAAAAGGGCCAAACCCAAACAAAATATGGGCCACAGCCAGTAATTTAACTAAAGTTACTGTGTGCACTGTCCTTATTACATGGAAAGTATTTTTAACTACCTAAAATATCATGGTAGAAAGTAAGTTTCTGGTCCTTTCATTAAAAATTAACATTTTGGGGACTGGAGAAATGGCTCAGCAGTTAAGAGCACTGGCTGCTCTTGCAGACGACCCAGGTTTAATTCCCAGCACCCACATGGCAGGTAACAACCTTCCATAACTCCAGTTTCAGGGGATCTGATTCCCTCTTCTGACCTCTGCAAGCATTGCACACACATGGTGCACTTACATACATGCAGGTAGTACATTCAAACACATAAAATAAAAATAATAAATATTTTAAATTAACATTTTGTAAAGGGGGAAAAAGGAACAGGGATTTACCAGACCCTAGCCTATTCCCCATCAGGGACTCACCAGGTGACCCACATGGCCCAGAGACCCAAATAAGGCTGCCGGAACCACTTTCCATCAGTTCAAAGTCTCACCACCTCTACTTCCCATGAACCACTACCTACTCTTGACTTTCCTCCTTCCCTTTGCCATTTTCCAATCCTCACCAGAGACTCTTCCAAATGGGAGACCCAGTCCCTCCCTCCCTTCATCATTCACCAGACCCCCACCAGTTATCCAACTGGGAATCCTCCCACAAGTTGTTCCATTCTGTTTTGAGAGCCAGGAACAGTCCATACTTCCACAGGAAACCTGTTCCAAGCTCCCTGACCAAGCTGCTTTAGTTATCAAGCACAAAACCTAGGATAGAGATTGTAGCCCTAAGTACCAGATAAACAGAGGAAACTGACACCTCAACCATGCTAGGAACTAGATCCTTCCTGAACATTATAAACACCTCTGCTGAAAGAAGGTGGTTTGAACAAAAAAAAGACAGAAAAACTCAAACAAAAAAACTTTTTGATGCATAACTCTCAAAACCGAAATAAAAACAGCACAGAAAAACATCTCCTCCAAAAAGTACAAATCACATAATAATGGTCTCTAAAGAAAATAACCTGAAATAACTTTCAGGCAAAAATTCAAAAGAAAGATTATAGCTATGGTCAAACAACTCAAACACAACAAAGACAAAGAGGTGAATGAAATAACGAGGCCAGTCTAAGTAATGCAAAGAGAGATCAAAGTACTGAAGAAAACCAAACAGAAATGATAGTGGAAATGAAAATCTCAATAAGCGAGTTTAAAAACCTCAGTGGAAAGTCTCACTAACAGAATGGATCGTTTTAAAAACAGAATCAGGGGTGAAAGGCAAAATAGATGAGCTGGATAAATAGGTTAAGGTCAATGAGAAATTTATAAAGGGATTTGACGGGAACATGGGAGACTATTGGGATACGTGAAAAGACCTAACCTTTGAACTGTGGACATAGAAGAAGGAGGATACCACAGTGGAGGCATAGAAATTTTTTTAGTAAAATCATAGAAGCAAAACTTCCAAACCTAGAGAAAGAGATGCTCATTCAGGTATAAGAAGCTTATAGAATACCTAATAGATAGGGCCAGAATAGAAATTCTCCAAGACATATTATAGTTACAACATTAAAAACACAGAATAAAGAAAACATACTGAAAGCTGCAAAAAAGAAAAGTCAAGTCACTTATAAAGGGAGACCTGTTAGAACAATACGTGACTATTCAGCAGAAATCTTTAAAGCCAGAAGGGTCTGGAAATATGGGTTACAAGTCCTGAAAGACTACAACCCTCAACACAGACTATTATACCCAGAAAAGCTATTAAAATAGAAGAAGTAGAAACTTTCCATGATAAATACAAAGTAAAGGAATTTATGACTACTGAGCCAGTTCTATGGGTGATACTAAAAAGACTACTTCAATTTGAATAGAAGAAAAGCACTCAAGAGGTCATGGGGAAAAAATAAACCATACCAGGATAGGTAATCAAAAAGATCTGATGGGTCTAGAAAGATGACTCAGCAGTTAAGACCACTGCCAGTTCTTGTAGAGGACCTAGGTTTGGTTTCCAGCACCCACATGGCAGCTAACAACTATCTGTAACTCCAGTTCCCGGGGATCCTATGTCCTTTTCTGACCTCTGAGGGTTTACACACAGATGGTACACTTACATATATGCAGGCAAAATACTCATACACATAAAATAGAAATAGATGATTAAAAGAAATTTTAAGAGATCTGAGAAAAACACCACAAGATCAACAAAAATCACAGGAATTAATACACATCTTTCAGTAATAACTCTGAATATTAATGGACCCAATTCATTGGACACATACTAGTAGATTGGATTAGAAAACAGGATCCATCTTTTTGCTGCCTCCAAGAAACACACTTCACAATGAAAGATGGAAAAAGGTAGTCTAGAACCAAGAAACAAGCAGAGGAACCTATTCTAATATGTGACAAAGTAGACTTCAAACAAAAAAACAGGTCAGAAGAGATAAGGAAGGAAACTTCATGTTCATTAAAGGGAAAGTCAACAACAGAATATTATAACCCTAAATATATATGCACCAAGCACGAGTGATGAATTTCATTAAAAAACAGTAGTAGAACTAGAACCATAGATTAGTCACAACACAGTGACGGTTGGTGACTTCAATGCCCCCACTGTCATCAAAGACATGTCATCAGGAAAATTAAACAAGAAATGCAGGAGCTAAAGGACACCATAGAATAACAGAAACCCATCACAGATTCACCCAAACACTAAAGGATACACATTCTTGGTCACATATTAGGACACAAAGCAAGTCTCAACAAATATAAGAAAGTTGAAATAACATTCTGCGTTCTGTTTGACCACTAAGGAATAAAGCTGGATATTGACAGCAACATAAAGCACACAGACTCATGGAAACTAAACAACACATTATTAAATGTAAAACTGGGTCAAAGGAGAAATAAAAAAGGAAGTTTAAAAATTCCTAGAATTGAATGAAAATAACAAAGCATACCAAACCTATGGGGCACAGTGAAGGCACTCCTAAGAGGAAAGTTTATATCATCAAGTGCCTAACGTCAGAAAATCAGAGGCCTCTCATAGTAATAACTTAGTGATGCACACGAAGGACTGCGAGAACCAAGAACAAACAACAAAGAGCAAATGGGAAGAGAAAAAAATCAGGGCAAAGATCAACGGACTAGAAATAGAAAATACACAAGAACCAATCAAACAAAGAGGTGGTTCTTTGAAAAGATTAGCAAGACTGACAAACCTTTATCCAAATTAACCAAAAGAAAGAGAGACCCAAATTACTAAGATCAAACATGAAAGGAGAAACGTTACAACAGATACTGAGGAAATTCAGAGAACCATAAAAATGTACTTTAAAAATCTATACTCTGCTATACGGGAAAAATCTAAAAGAATGGATGAATTTCTAGAGATATAGGGTCTACCAAAGTTAATTCAAAATGAATAATTTAATAAAACCATAACAACTAATGAAATAGAAGCTGTAATTAAAAATCTTACAACTAAAAGGAGCCAAGGACCAGATGGAATCAGCACAGAATTCTACCAGAACCTCAGAGAATAACTAATACTCATCAAATTATTCCATAAAATAAGGAAAAGTAAGGAACTTTCTAAGAAACCAATATTATTCTGATACAAAAGCAGATAAAGATCCAACAAGAAAAGAAAATTACAGGTCAATGTACCCGATGAACATGAGCAAGTTCACAATGAAATACTTGCAAATCTAATTCAAGTATACATTTTTAAAAATCATTCACCATAACCAAATTGGCTTCATCCCAGAGATACAAGGATGGTTCAACATAAGCAAATTAATAAATGTGTTCTACCACATAAATAGCCTCAAGGACATAAACTATGTATTATCTCATTAGACATATAAAAGGCCTTTGACAAAATCCAATATAGTTTCATAATAAAAAGTCATAGAGAATCAAGGGATATAGGAAACATACCTCAATATAATAAGGGAAATATACAATAAGCCCACAGTCAACATCATGTTAAAAGAAGAAAAACTTAAAGCATTTCTACTAAACTCAGGAACAAGACAAGGATGACCACTCTCTCCATTCCTGTTCACTGTTGTTCTTGACATTTTAGCTAGAGCCATAAGACAAGTGAAGGGGATAAAGAGAATACAAACTGAAAAGGACGAAGTCAAAGTATCTTAATGTACAGATGATATGACTCTATACATAAAAGATCCTAAACACTCCACCAGAAAAATTCTGGAGCTAGTAAATACATTCAGCAGAATGCAAAATTAACAGATATTAATTAGTAGAAAATTCTTAAAATAATACACATGCACATATATTTAAATGGAATTTCTCTTATGACAGAGGGACAATGCCACTACTCAACTCCACAGTCTAGCAAATAAAAAGCCTGATACCAGGAATGGGATCCCTGTTTTGGAGTCATTGACCATGGAGGTCTTATAGACCCTCAAGCAATACTGACTATTGCCAGTGCTCTTGGTTGCCCTCCAGAACTTGATGGCAATATCCTATTGCTAAAGATACTACATATGTAATTCATAGGACAAGCCTGGAGAAATCAAGCTAATACTGATCTTAAAGCTCATCTCTACCGCCTAGCTTTCATGGTACCAGAGGATGATATGCATGCTACACAAAGAGCAAAGTAATCATCAATCTTACCCAGCTATGAACCCTGAGAGCAGCAATAACTACAGGCCTGGCAAGGTATGCCCATAATGGCAGGAATGCTATGGGAGTAACCAACTACTTTCTCATTGGGTTTAAGATCTGCTTCAAAATATGGAGCCCATATGTGGCAAGAACCTGTGGCTAGACAGATCACATGGGGATAGGGGAGAGCCTACTACTATTATCTTGCTAATGGGCATTAAACTGACTCCTAATGATTTATTGTTATACTCAGTGATTAATGCACAACTCAACCCTCACCAGAGAAATTTCTTCTTGCAGCAAATAACAGTGAACACAGAGACCCACATCTGGTCAATGGGCAGAAAATAAGAGACTGTAGAATGCTCAGCCCTAAATGAAATACCTGTATCACACCCTGTACTCCCAAGGCTCAGGGATCATTATGGAAGGTGTGGGTAGGGAGAGTGTAAGAACCAGAAGTGGTGGATGAATGCAGGGAAGCTGTGTTTTCCAGACACAAAAGGAATTCACAGAACTTGTGACAGCATTCACAAGACCTGCACAAACCCAAGCCAGACAAAAACCTAGTGTGCAGGGGAAACGTGGGCAGGAAACCCCAGCCCCAACTGAGGATCTGTTGGCAACTGAGAGCTGTTGGGAGAGGGAGACTCAGTTTTCTTTGAGGATGTGATGCCTGGTAGGTTGAGCAGGCTGCAAGGAATGCAACCACACCCAAGAGCATCTGGGGGACACAAAGTATACTCAAGTTAGACAAAATAGGCCTTAAAAAGATAATAGAGGACATGAAGTGAGGGCCAATAGGCAGGTAGGGTGGATCTGAGAGGAGATGAGGAGGGGGTCCAAATATGATCAAAACATATGGATAAACATTTTTAAAAGAAAAAAACCAACAATAGCAAAAACGAAGTCATGCCAACTACCAAAAGGCACATAAAGAATCTAGGACTGGGTGTCAGCCCAGCCCACAGCCCCAGCTTAGCTAACTTTCAAAAATCCATTCCTTTGATGAGATGTATTCTTGAGAGAGCCTTACTTGGAGGCTTTTTTTTTTTTTTTTTTTTTTTGGAAGTGTGTGGATGTCTGGTTGACAGATGCAGGGACAGAAAACACCCTTGTATATTGGAAACATCTTTAGAAGGAGGCTCCCCAGCTCTGCCTACAAGCCTAAGTAAGCATCAGGCTATGGTCAGGCCAAAATCCAGCCCCTCTGAATTCAGACTTTACCACCAAAGCCATCTCTATTACTTTGCAAGCTTCTTGAGGGCAGGAATTATATTCTTCATTTTGCAATGCACAGCGTCTGGAGCTGTATTCTACCAAAATATGGAGGAGGTATGCTCAGTTGTTATTGAATAAAGAATTGACAACTTATCCCTGTCTGCGCCCAGTGACCTCTGCTAAGGTACAGTTCATTGAGCTTGTATCGGCTTCTCTTTGCTGCTTTAACATTAACACAGATCTGGTGGCTTAAAACAACACAGAACTACTCTTTTATCATCTTTTCTGTAAGCAGTCCTGAAGTTAATGTGTTGCCAGGGCAGTGTTCCTTCTGGAAGCTCCAGGGGAGGCAAATCAATTCTTTTGTTTTTCTACCTGCATTTCTTGGCTCGTGGCCCTTTCTCATCTTCTAATCTGTTTCCATCAACACATTTCCTTCTTTGCCTCTGACCTCTTGAAGAATTCCTTAGGGCCCACCCAGACAAGCCAGATTAATGCCCCATTGTAAGAGCCTCAGATGATCAGATCTGCAAAGTTTCTATGCCATAGTTCTGGTGTTAAAGAGGTTGACATCTTTGGGGTCCATTCTTCTGTGTTGAAACTGAATTCTCACTGTGAGGTATTACAAGAGCAGAAACAATCTGGCTGAAGTGTTTAGAGATAAATTCTGTGGGAAGTGATTACGATTACATAAGGTCTTTAAGGTGGAAGCCCTATCATTGTAACAACAGGGAGATCTCTCTCTCTTTCTCTCTCTCTCTCTCTCTCTCTCTCTCACACACACACACACACACACACACACACACACACTCCATCTTTCTTATTATATGATGCTCTGTGCTATCTCGATCTTACCAACAAGAAGTCAGTCACTAGATAAAGCTCCTAAACCATACACATTTAGAACTGTGAGTCAAAAATAAGTATTTTCTAAACAAAATAGCCTGTAATGAAAAATGGGCTAATACTTAAGTTTTGGTAAGGACACTACATATTTCAAATAACATGGAAAGATATTGGAGGCTTTGAACAGAGCAGCAACTGTAATGTGACTGACATTTTAATGGGTCGCTTTGCTGAGTAAGTGTGAGCGGACAGAGACAAGTGTGGAAGCAGAGGTGTGTTTCCTATTCCCCTTACTTACATCTTCTTCACACTATTTGCATATTCATGCAGTTATGTGTACATCCTGCTCCTCTTTGCAGTTCAAAATACTGTTCAGTATCTTCAAGATCCAGTTCAGTACTCATCTTAGACCTGCAGGGAACTTGTTCTCCTTTGGCTCCATTTTCATGAAGAAACCAGCCCAGGCCCTAAGGAAATTTATCCAAGGTCATACAAATAGTAAATGTGAGATTAGGATGGACCATCAACTGTGATTGAAACAAGGTCTTAAAGAGTAAGGACAACATCATGTCCAGCTTTGTTTGCTTAGCCTGGTAGACACTGAGCAAGTATTTGCTAGTTGAGTAATAGTGCACCAGGCACTAAAGATCAAGTGATTGTGTGTTACCAGCATTGCATCTCCTCACTTTGCTCTGTTTTATGACCTCATAGAGTTAAACATCAGATGATTGGAAACGTCTAAGAATCCATGAATGTTCTCAGAATAGAAACAATTTCTTTTTTAATGTATATTTTTATTGAATTTTTGTACATTTCATACAAAACATATTAATCATTTTTTTCCTTTTTGGTCTTTTTGAGACAGGGTCTCCTTGTAGCCCCAGCTGGCCTAGATTCGCTATGGAGACCAGGCTGGCCTCGAACTCACAGAGATCCACCTGCCTCTGCCTCCCAAGTGCTGGGATTAAAGGCATGTACCACCACACCCAGCTTAAAACATATTAAACATTTTATGCCCCCTCCCCCATCCACACCCCCGTCCACATCCCCCCCACCGGATTTCATGCATTCTGTCATAAATGTTAAGGCCTGTAGAGTCAAGTTAGTGTACCCAGACATCCCTCAGTGCAAGTTCCTCCACTTGGGTCTAGTCAGCCTATCTAGAGTCTCTCCCTTAAAGAAGATCAGCTCCTCCTCCCCCAGCAGTGATCAACTTTCAATAGATCTTTGGCTAATGTTGGGACCTGCAGCCCATTTCCCCAGTTCTATGCTGGGTTTTTGTCTGCTTGAGTTTGCACGGGTCCTGTGCATGCTGACACCACAAGTTCTTCACACAAAAAGCATACCAGTAAGGTCTTCCTACTACAGAGGATGTCAGAGCTTCAGACCACTTCTCTTCCCTCCTTCTTGCTTTCTAAGAAGTTCTAAGAGGAGGGATAAAATCAGTTCTAAAGGAATATTAATCTCTGAGGAGAAACCCCTGTTCTGTCCTGTGACCTTCAGTGTTGTAGGCTAGTAGACATTGGTCTAACTGGGGTGATAACCAGCAGTAACAAGAAAAGTGATAATGTGGCCAGGGTGAAGCTGAAATCTATGTTAATCAACCCGAATGACCCTGTTTATTGTCACTATCATGAAATATCAGAGGCAGGATAACTATATTAAAAAAAGAGGTTCATTTGGCTTATAATTCCAGAAATTCATAGGCATGAAGCTGTCATTAGCTCAGCTCTGCTGAGCACCTCAAGGATGATGGTAGGGCACTGTAGAGGCAGAGATGGTAGAGGCAGAGATCACAGGCTCAACAGGAAGCCAGAGAGGTTGGAGTACAATCTCTTTTCAGAAGCTCAACATTCCCAATGACTTAAGGAACTTCCCCAAGAGGCTTAAAAATTCCATCACCTTCCAACAAATAATTCTTAGGGAACAAACCACCCCCAAGCCACAGCCAGCATCAAGAAGTGCACCTTCATCTTGCCAGTGACCTTTCAGGCTCAGGTGAGTTATCTAGTTGATATTTTTAATAACTGAGTGGGGAACTTGAGTTTACTCTCCCATGTCTGTGCTCTAGAATGCCCGCTATCTTATTATAGTTTCATAAATTTACAAGAAAAACTATCTTGGGATGCTCTGCTATCCTGTGGTGCATCCATGTCTCAGTTTTCCATGCAGCATCAGTACATTAGACAGGAACATGCTAATAGCATGTCGACATTAAGTTTGAGAAGAATGGGTGTGAGGAGGAAGGATGAAGTGAATGAGGAAAATAGGAAACAAGGAACATGGAAAGATGGAGCTACGTGGGCCAGCACATGAAAGACCACATGGTCTTGTTATGACAGGAAGAGGAATTTTTCATCCTCTGTTTTTGTGGTTATGAAGTGAGCATACATTAAGTGATTTTTCCCTGAGTGAATGGATAAATGAATAGCTGTAGGAATACCTTTGCTGAGAGCTGAATCAGATGGCTCTTCTGTGTCTCCTCCCAGGCCCTTCCCAGTTGCCAGTGCCCAAGCTGCCCACTGTCACCTCAAAAGATGCACTTGATGACATGAGCAGGCTTAGTTCACACTTGTTTTACATCTGTCATCTAATGAGTTTCTCACTAACAACACTTTCAAGTTAGTTTGATTCCTACAATATTAGACTACTCAAGATCCAATTTCTGGGTCTTCTGTAGATTTACAACTCTAGTAATTCTAATAATCAAAGAATCATTCATGTTCCAATGGAGTCATCTATCAATATGGGAGAAGAGTTTCAGCCAGATACCCTTAGGTGCATTTTCAATATATGGGGGAAATCACTGTGTTAAAAATGCAACACCCGTTGGGTGTGGTGGCACACACCTTTAATCCCAGCACTCTGGAGGCAGAAGCAGGCGGATCGTTGTGAGTTCAAGGCCAGCCTGGTCTACAACAGTGAGTTCAGGTTGGCTGGGACTACAGGGAGACCCTGTCTCAAAAAGACAAAAAAAAGCAACAGCCACATGACAATAAGCTTATACAGGTAAAGGTTGAAAGGAACCGTAAGGATCATTTGATTCAACCACTTCCATTTATTCAGATAATGTAACAAGCTTAGAAGTAATGACCTTTCCAAGGCTACTTTACTAGGGATGGCACTGCACGGCTGGAAATAAAGTCCACTATTGCTTTCAGTGCACTTGCTGTCTACTGGAACAATATCTCTGACTTGCCATTGCCTCAACCCTCCCAAGGGACATTTATCCCCTTGGATGTCCAACTGGTAAGGATAGTGTTTAAAGTAAGACTCTGGCCAACAGGGAACTTCTCGATAAGTAGGGAGATGATGCAAGCAAGCTTAGGGACTGAGTCAAGAAATAAATCATATCTTCACATGGTGTTTACTGAAGTTGCATTTTGAATAATTTCCACAGAAATTATTTTACCCACAGGAATTTTACTTCTTTCCACAGGGATTTGACCAAACAGAAAAGGGAACAAAATGGAGGAAGTGTAGTGATTTAGATTTATATATAAAACATTAGTTGGATCCTAAGTAATGACCCTCAAGTAATCAGAATATTTTAGGCACTCTGATTTAGTGGAAAGAGCAAACCACAAGAAAGTAAGCATATATCATAGAATTTTAAAATGCTTCCAGGGTTTAGCTTAGGCTTAAAAAGATCCTTCTTCTCCCATCTCCCTGCACTGTTTACCTTTAAAATATTCCACTGCACAATGACCTCCTCCCCCTGGCATGTGTACATTTGTTCATTTTATCAATCTGGTAATAGTTACTGAACCCCTCTTGGATGTGCCAAACTGTTAAATAAGTCTGAGATGATGAAGGTCAGACCTCCAGAAGTTTGTTGCTGGGTTTGAAATTATCGTAATAATTAAGATTAAGGAATTTTTTTCCCCTTCGCATTTTTGCAGTCAATGCAGAATGTTTTTATTCTGTCAATGGATAGCAGTTCTATACTGTGAATTTCCACTAGCTCTTCAAGATCCACCATCTCCCATCTCCATCCTGTTCTCTAACTTCTGGGCTTGGACTGATCTTTGTAGACCAGATAAATCACATCCCTTTGCTATGAGGTTCAGCAAATGGGAGAAAACAAAAGATCAGAAGATCCGAAAATAAAAGATGAGAGGGGACAGAGGCAGAGGCATTTATTACACACAGAGATACGCAGACACACACACACACACACACACACACACACACACACACACACCCTCAAACTTGGGTGGACAGCAGCTCCATTTCTCTCCTAACATCCTTTTAGGCAGCCCTCTTCAAGACCCTTGGGTCTTAGGTTAAGTTTTCATACAAGTCATTACTATTATCAATACAACATATAATAAAGACATTTCATACACACACAAAAAGATAAACAGAAAAACAGCTGAGAACTAAAGAAATTTCTACCCAAAGTAGGTACAGAAGAAAGACACAGATCATATCAAGAAATTCTACCGATCCTTGGAGGTCTGTGGGGAAAAAAAAACAAACAACAAAACCAAACACTTCATGCTCACATTGGCTGAGAAGTTTCAAGTCTCTATTTTTTTTCCTATAGATATAGGAAAAAAACCTGCCATATCAGGATGATAAGTAGGGAATTTTATTTAGTTTAGCCTATCTGCTTGAGCAGACTTGAGAAAATATCTGAGATCCCTTCTCAACGACCTGTCTCCCAGGATCATCCATGAACACTGAGTCAGCAGATGTGTTGAACGTGCAACCTGTATACTATTTCTGTATTTTTAAATTGCTCTAATTGGAACAAATCAGAAACTAGCTGTCTGGATCCACAAGTTACGATGCAATCTTCTAGCCATCTATTTTCCACTTATTCTACAGGTAAGATCAGAACGTACGTGAAGTTGAAATGGCTGAGATCCGTAACACAGCCAGCATACAGATTTTCTCCAAATTCATGGGCTCTTGTTATTAAAAGAAAAGCTAATCATAACTGTCACTTAGCTTGGGGAAGTCCAATGGCATCTACCTTGCCGAAATAGAATATAACCCATTCAAGGAGTGAGGTTGACACCCTATTTTTAGATCAATCAAAATGTCTTTTGATTTTATTTTTAGAAAGATGAAAACATAAGCATTTTGTACAACTTTCAGTAGTCACAGTGAAGACACCAGGTAGGGAAGTGAGGCAGGGTATAATGTAGTCTGATTAAAGAAAACAGAAAAGGGCTTATCTAAAAGTTACCTAAACTGGGGTGGCACACATCTTTAATTTCAACACTCAGGAGACAGAGAAAGGCAGATAGATCTCTGTGCGACTGAGGTCAGCTTGTCTACATAGCAAGTTTCAGGCCAGCTTGGGTTATAGGGAGACCCTGTCTCAAAAAATAAAATGAAAGTTACCCAAGGAAACTGATTTTTTTTCTTCCTCTTCCTCCTCCTCCTCTTCCTCCCCCTCCCCCTCCCCGCCCTCCTCCTTCCTTTCTTCTTCATGACTGGGTCTCACTCTAGCCCAGGCTGGCCTTGAGTTCACAGCGCTCATCCTCCCTCAGCCTCTGAAGTACTGGGATTGATTATAAATATGAGCCCCATGCCTGGCTTCCAGCAAATTCTGGAGAACATTGCTGAAGTTTACTGTGTAAAGGCTAAGCTTGGACGTGTGATGACTGTACACCCAGTTATGAAGTAGCTGAGAGTTGAGGATGATTTTAAAATTGAGTATGATTTTAAAATTGAATATAGATCTTGTCTTTAGGGCTGTAACATCTGGAAAAAATAGACCGTGCAAAGACAGGAACAAAGTAAGATACTAATTTTGCTAATTTTAAAGTTCCATTTCCTCCATGGAAAATATGTCCTAAGACTAAAGATGAGCAGTGGGGGGTGGGAAACACTGAAATTGTCTCTTCCAATTCCTGAAATTATTGTAAATACACATTTGAGCAATTCTCTATCTTCTTTCAAGATCTGTCCTCTAAAGCTAAAACAGTAGCTTCAGAAAGAATGTGTAGAGATATTTAAATATTAACAGTCACTCTTGGGCCTGGATTATTCCTAAATAATTTGTTCTCCTCCAGGTCCCACACTAAAAATTCTACAGGAGTCACTTTTCTGAAGATTAATGCATCCAAATTGCCTACTGGTCTGCTCTGTTTCCATCCACTCCTCACCTCACTTTCTGATAGCAACAATTGAAATACTGTAGAGTAGGAACCAAGAGTCCTTAAAGCAAATGAATCTGAATCTGGCAACATCAAAACTATAGCTTTGCCCTTAAATTCTAAGGAAAAAGTACTCTGAGAAAAAGCCCACTTTGCTATTCACAGCCTGCATTTTTTTTTCTCCCTTGATTTTACTGGATTGCGTAGTCCAGAAAGAGGTAGGGTATCTTTCTTAAAACTACTAAGTGGCTTCTAAAGTACAAGATAAGCCTTCCGATTAATATTCTCACAATAAGTCAATTTTACAGTTAGGGAAAGAGCATCTTTTAATATTAAAGATGAAGAGACCATCAGCTTTTCAGGAACCAGATATTTATCATTCTTACCTTAAAGCGTCACACAAGGATGTGGCTGCATGTAAAATCTTTCCTTACTTGGACCTGATCTAGTCTCAGTTTTTTTGGCAGAGGAACAGTATGGAATTGAAGGGGTGTGTGGGTGTGTGTGTGTATCCTTGCTCCTATCTGCTGTGTGATTTGGGCAAGGTACTAACTATGTATGGGATAGTTTCGCACCAGCTATGACGGGAGTCACAAAAAGTCAGTAAAGCCAAAACTGAAACAGAATGATCACCAAATCATTCTTCCAGCCTCATATGTGCTTTAATGATGCTTGGAAGTTATCTCACTCAAGGATAGGATCCCACTGGTGACTTTGATTTCTGTTTACTTAATGGGTCCAACATAAGATGGCATGGCCAGAGACTTGTAGCTGTACTTTCACAACTATCAAAGGAATTTTCCTTCCTTAATGAAACTTCTACTATATTTAAAAAAAAAAAAAAGAGCAGATTCAATATACATGAAAGGTCAGGGGTGAAGGGACTCTGCTTAAGTAAGTTTTGAATACAATTGCTGTTTAGTTTTTGCAGCCTTCAGAATTCTTCTTTAAGTGAATAAATGTGTAGGGGAACTCTCCATTACCTCAATCAGCATCTAATACCTACCTGACACTTAGAATTAAATTAGAGAAACAAAACTGGATACTCTGAGACTTGAGGGCTGATTATACTCCTAGAGCTAAGAGTAGGTTTAAACTCTTCCTTTATCCCATTTAAATCTAACTAGGTATAAACTCTCCATTACTGAGGAATAGAGGGGTGTCTGCAGAGGTGGAGGTTCCTCTTGATGTTCTTGGACAAGGAAACCTAATCCTTTTTTCTGACACACATGGTTGCAATAGAAACTGATCTTCAACTGCCAGTCTGGTTTTAATCTGTTGTTTCTAGCAAGGAAGGATTTGCAGGGAATGTTAAGAAGAGAGCAAAATTACCAGAACTTACTATAAAATAAAAGTGTTGATGAGAAATTAATTTTTAAACAAGTGCTTGAGAGCATAAGCGTGAACATGTAGACACATGCACGCACACACACACACACACAGTGCTTGCTCTAAGTTTAGGAGTATAAAGTTTAATGTTTTAAGTATGTTTGAAAACTAATGATTAATTTTTATCTATTTTTAAGAAAGTACTTCAGCTTACTCAAAAGATTGCAGAGGACAAATGTTGCCATTAAACACAGCAGTGTATCTTCTAAACAACGCTCTCAAAAAAGGAGGTGTTCCATAGGTGAAGTTTCTATATAATCAAGTTTACCATTGTATAATATAAACTTTTAAACATATTAATCATTCTGTATAGAAATGTTTTTTAAAGCATACTATACATTCTTTCTTTAAAGGTATCTTTCTCTGAAGATTCAGTAACTATTATTAAAAACATTTGTTAAACTAGGCTAACCACCTGTATACTGTTCTTTTGGTCGGAAGATGGTGGCTTTTTGGTCATCATCCCCCAATATCAGAATGCTATTGAGTGCCAAAGCAGATAGAACTAGTTCTCAAAGGTCTTGTGTCTTTTCTGCTGTCAGATGCTTCTTGTAGCTGTTCAAAGCGTTCCAGGCTTTGATCACGCCATATTAATTTGTTAAAACCTAATTTAGATTTAAAAGATATATCTACTCCCTGCAAGGTGTTTTTCTAAGTGATAGGAGAAATGTTAATATTTATAATTTTTATAGAATTATAAATAGCATATAATCCCTGAACAGGAAGCAACTTAGCTGAGTGTCACTTTAGAGTTACAAGCTCACCATCTGTGCTAGTGTCAACTTGACACACTTGGGTTGAGGGAGTCTCAGTTGGGGAATTTCCTCTATTGGACGGGATGTGGCCATGTCCATGGGGCATCTTCTTGATGAGTGATGTGAGAGGGCCCAGCCCACTGTGGATGGTGGCATCCCTGGGCAAGTGGGCCTGTGTTGCATAAGCAGGCTGAGCAGGGGCCAGGGGAGCAAGTCAGTAAGCAGCATTCCTTCATGGCCTGTGCTCCAGCTCCTGACTCCAGGTTTCTGCCCTGAGTTCCTACCTTGGGCTCCCGGATGAACTGTGACCCGGGATATGTAAGCTAAATAAACCCTTTCCTCCCCAAGTTGGTAGTGGTCAGAGTATTTTGTCACAGCAATGAAGAACAAACTAGGACACCATCATAATGTGAAAAAACAAAACATTTTTTATCTCTAGTAATGTCTTAAAGTTTACAAATAATTTAATTTTTAAAATCATGATGCTGAAGTTATTAGGTTTATGTACTGATAAGCCTTCTTTACCTAGAATATGTCTGGGAAACATTTCCCATGAAAATGTTACCAGTCACATGAGCCTCAGCAGAAGACTAAGACTAGTGCATCAGTCTCCTGGTCAGGTTTGATTTTGAAATCTGGATGGCTAAGGATGTCGTTCGAATTCCTAGGGTCATAATCTAGTTAATATGCAGCTATAAAAATGTGATACTTTGTTTAGGCAAAGTCGTTAGGACGACTAAACACCTTGGCATCTGTAAAAAGCCCATGTTACAATGGATGTGGTACATCACTTCCAGCAGGGCCTTCTTCCTGGGTTTCAGCAATACCACATGCTTTGGTTCTCCACTATCCTGCAGCTACTTTCTTTCCATCACTTGACCACTTTTTATTCCAAACTCTAGCTGGTTGTCTCATTTTCTTGACTTCTATTACTATTACACCTTGAATTTAACTGATAAAACCAAAATCAAATCGATCTGATCTGTCACGGAAGGAACCCTGACTTCTGCGTCCTCTGACCTTCATACCTACAATGGAGCTTAACTTCATGGGCTCTTGCACACTTATTTTATGTATGATCTGATTCCGTTTTGTCTTCTGCTAGCTCCTGAGAATACATGCATCTTATACACAACTCCTCACCCCTTCGCAATTTCCAATACGTGTTCCTTGGACGAATATAACACAACGGAATTGTGCCAAATCTATCTTAGTCGTACTTTTACTGAAAATCTCTGAATCTGAGTTTTCCAGGTACACTGATAGAAGTTAACTGTAGAAACACAAAACGGTTTGACTAGTATCATCATCATCATCTTGAAGCTGTTCTGGAACCACTGTGAAGTACTGACAGTCTTAATCACTGTCCCCTCCAAACTTGGTACTGGAGTCTACAGAACCTTTTCAGTGTGCACATGGATTTATCTGCTACCCATTAGGCTGTACCTTCCTAAAGGCAAGATACATACATGTACTCATACGTTCCCTGCTTCGCTCAGGGCACTACTCTAGAATAAGTTGCCGACCCAATAAACTGACCATGTCGATCTCAAAATGCCTCTCATGGTCCTGGAGAGAAGCAGGAAGGAGGCTTCACTCTCAGAGCCATGTATAAAAAGCAGCCTCCGAGCGGCTGGGTCTTAAAAATAACCTCTAAAGCGCTGCAACACAGACCCCCCCCCCCCAGAAGATTCTCCCCGAAGGAAGCCAGCACGAGGAGGGTGAAGCCCAGTCACAACTCTTTGCAGCCCCCACCTGCTCTGAAAACACCAGGATCACGCCAGTAGCCTCAGCAGCCAGCACCCGCCTTAAGGACAAGCGCATGCGCAGCAGCAAGCAAAAGCCACCGGGGGACCGACCGGCTGTCCCAGCAGTCACTCGGGGCAAGGTGGCTCCGCCCTTCCCAAGATGGCGCTGTACTCCATGCGGAAGGCGCGTGGGTGCTGGACCTGCATCCGGGCACTGCACCGAGGATCCGAAGCTACTCCCGTTCCCCAGGTAACCCGCCCCGGCCTTCTGGCGGCCTCCTGTCCCGCGAGCGTCCTCCGAGCGGCCCATCTTCCCAACCTCCACCTAGTCCTCTCTTCCTGTTTCCCAGAAAAAGTCCGTGCCCCGTCCCTGCTAAGGTCCACTGTCCTATGACTGTCCCGCCCCGCTCTGAGCGTGGCTACGTTGCAAACACACGTGATAGCGTGTGGGTGAGCTGGTGGAACGCAAGTTCGCCGCGGACCACGTGCCACCGTTGCTCGGCAACGGGGGAAGCCGACTCTAGGAGGAGATGCGTTCTACCAGTGCTCTCCTTCTCTCGGTTGTGTTACTGTTATTCTCCTTTCCCTAACAGCTACCCAGAGGTGCAGTGGGGAAATCAGAGACGGCATCTTTAGAAGTGGTCTGTTGAGATTGGTACAGCCTCCCGACCTCCTTCCTAGCAGTATGGAATTTGAGCAAGTGTCCCTTAGTGATCTTTAGGCGTCTTGTATCTACCAGGCTCCGAAAATCAGCATCAAGTGGTCAGTGTGTTTCATACTGTTCCTCGCCTGACAGCACAGCAGTTCCCATGACTGTGGGGCTGAGAACATGGCATGTTGTGTTGAAGCCCATCATATTTGTACTTTTACCCTTGTAGTCAAAAGGTGTAGATGTCTCAGAAGACAGCACTTTGACACAGATTGTTACAGAAATAGGTTATGAGAGCTAGAAGGAAATGTGAGATTCTGTGATTAGGTGGTTTCTTGACATCTCATATGTTCGTTGTCATATTGTAAGTGATGTATTGAAAGTTCCTGGCCTTTTCTGCCATTTGCTAGCTGTGTTATAGAAGAAGAAACACTATCTCTCTGGGTTTATTGTCTTTAGCAAATAGAGGAAGAATGGGGCTCATTGGCCTGTTGATGTACATCGCGGGATTGGAAAATCTATGGGATTATGAAGATCAAGTACAGCCAGTGAAAATAAGTGAAAAACAATATGCAAGTTTATTTTTCTGATCATCCCACAAATTACTCAATTCTCTGAACTTCTGTTTTCTTCATTAATGTAAGCCTCACAAGATTCTTTTAAGGATAAAAGGCACAATATCCTGGGAAGCTCTTTGTCAGCAAACAGCTATTCAAAAATTACTTTAAATTTTAGGAAACAGATAAGAATTTATTCCAGCTCTGATCATCAAATGCTGTTTTCCTTGAAGTTTGGCAATTTGATTCTTCAGAATTGGAATTATTTAATAAATAACACATTAATGTGTATGCTACCAAATCCCTTCATTCCAAACTATGGAACTGATGATGTCATAAGACTATAGGATCAAAGAAAAAAAGAAAAACAAACTAGAGCTTACTAATCATTGTCCGGAGATGTTTAGGACTGAATTGTAACTACTAAAGAAAAGAGTTCTTTACACCTCTACTTTTGCTTCCGTGGTGTTTATGAGTAGTAATCAAAAATTATTTTAAGATCTAAAACTTCCAGGACAGGTTCGTGTTTTGAAATTATATATATCTTTTAAATTTTATGTATATGAGTATATTGCCTACATGTGTGTAAGTGCACCTGTTTCATGCAGTGCCTGGCGGAGGTCAGAAGAAGGTCTTGAATTTCCCTGGCACTGGAGTTATGAACAGTTATTAGCTGTCTTGTGGGTGCTGGGAATCAAACCTGGGTCCTCTGCAAGAGCAACCAGTGCTCTTAAGCACTGAGCCGTCTTTCCAGCCCTGTGTTTTGAAATTCTTAATTTAACTTTAAGTAAAGTAAGAATTAAACAGTAGAGTATTGTTCCTGAAGTGTTATAATGCATATCAGTAAAAAATGATGGCATGAATGACCAAGGCATGCCCAGCCTGATGGCAAAGGCCTCTAGTCCTGCTATTCTGGAGGTGGAAGTGGAGACAGGAGGATCACAATTTCAAGACCAGACTGAGCTACAAAGTGAATTCAAGGTCAGTCTTGGCACTTTAATGAGACTCTCTCAAAAAGTAAGAAGACAGCTGGGGATATAGTTTAGTGATAGCATGCTTACCCAGCTTGGAGGACCTATGTGCAAAAACACTCATGCAGTCTTTTGAAGGAATGGAAAAGTTTAAAAATTGCATTCAGTGTGGGTACAGTTATGTTTTATACATAAGTGTATACATAGGGGGAAAAAAAACCTGGAAGGAAACAACTTTAACTTTTGTGTTGCTCTTGGTTCTTCCTAACTAGTGGATTAAAAGTAAGTGAAGTTTGCTTTAAGCATTCATTTCACATGTTTTAAATTGGAAAGTATATCACTTTTATAACCAGAGGAACTTGAAAGCATAAATCTCCATCTGAACCTGTAGCCACTGACACTGTTGGATCATTTTAGGTTTCTGAGACACATACTTGTCCTGCACTGCCATTATTAAAGTGGCCTTAGAAAAGGACTCCTAAAAATTTATGGCCACTTTTCCTGTGTGTGTCTTCTTTTTCTATTGAAAAGCTTCCTTTGAAGTCAAAGGGATTTTGTGAACAGATGCAGAAATATGTGAAGGAAGAATTGGATTCTTAAGCCAGATGCACTGGACATTTTTATGACATCTCATAACCTTTGTAAGAAAACAAAGATTATTTTGCAATCGCATATTATAATAGAAAAAATGTATATTTATTGTATAGAAGGTTTTATCAAAACCAAGGAATAGTTAGGTTACTTGGTTATTGATTTGGGCTGTGCACTTGCCCCTTGAGGTGGGACCAAAAAAAATGGACCATGATGTACTTTGTTAGACACTGATTGATAGAGCACTATGAATCCCAAGTTGTTTCAATGTTCTGGAAAAAGAAACAGCATCTTGAGTAAAAAGCTTGGCAGTCCTTGGTTATCTCAAATACAGGTGTTTTCTCCCCAAGGCTAGATATAAAATCAAACTCAAAACAAGGAAAAAGGGCCTAGAGGTGTGGCTAGTGCTTGCTTAATATGGGAGAGGTCCACAGTTTAGTCCACAGCATCTTAAGGAGGAAGGGGAGAAAATAGAAATAATAGCATATTGTACCATATTCATTGTGGGATATCTACAACTTATATGAAAATGGTTTATTTTGTCAGGTGTTACTTGACAGAAAACTGTTGAAATCTGATGAGATGAGAGTAATCACAAAGTCAGAGGAATGAAAATCTGACTTGATGTTTAAAGGCTGGTGGTATTAAGTAAATTTAAGCTTGTCATCGTTTACCAAACACAGAATCCATTCTGCTTTAAGCCCTTATTCACGATTATATTGTGCAAACAGTGAAATATTCTTGGTTCAGTAGATTTTTGCAAGAATATTTATCGTCATTCAATTCAAGTATAAAAAGTCCTCCTGATCCTAGGTTTGGCCAATACTGACATTCTGATTTTCCTATTGATGATTAAAATATAGCCATTAGATGAAGTAATCATGTTTCAAAAGAGAAAAAAAAAGAGGCACTATAATAAATCTGATCTTGTGATAAAACTTTTATTGTAAAGTAACTTAAGATTTACCAATTTGCAAAATTAGTCCAGGAAAATTCCTGTATAGCCTTCATTAATCTTTGTCTTATCTATTCATAGTACAGTTATCAAAACCAAAAATTTAACTTTTGTACAGTACTTTTACTTTAGCTGTAGGCAAATTCAAATTTCATCAGTTTCTCTAGCAGCCATTTTCTTGATGTGGAATCAAATCCAGGATCCCATATTTAGGCGCCCTATGTTCTCCAACATGTGATACTCTCCCAGTTTTTCATGAAGTTTTTCATGACCTTGCCGCTGTTGAAGAGTACTGGTCAGATATTTCATAGAATGTTTCAATTTGAGTTCTCCCAGTGATTTCTCATGATTAGACTGGAGTTAGGGATTTTTGGCAAGAATACTCAAAGTGATGTTTATAACAAGGTAATAAGATGGGTATTAGCACTTTATTTTAAGCACTAGAAAATAAACTTTAAGAGGTTGGAGAGATGACTCAGTGGTTAAGAACACTTGCTGTTCTTTTAGAGGACCTGGATTTGATTCCCAGCACCCACCTGGCAGATAACTGTCCATAACCCCAGTTACAGGGGATCTGATGTTCTCTTCTGGCCTCTGTAGGCTTTGCACGGCATGAGTACACTCACACACATACAGGCAATACATTCATACATGTAAAATAAATATAATAAAATATTTTAAAAGAAAAGAAGCTTTAAGTCCAGTTAATTAATGGTGGAACTGGGATGATAGCGTTTACTGTGGGCATCTCACTCCCTATTTTGTGATCAGTGTTGGTTAGATTTCTGTGATCATAATGATATTAAATTGGGGTGTTTACAGGGACTTTTCCCTCAGTTTTTTGCCAGTTTTGTCTATTCAGTGTGCAACATCAGTTAATTGGCCTGAAAAGCTTTCAGGAGCTGCTACCACAGCCTGGTCTGTTAATAATTGTCCCAGTTTGATCAGACTATTTCATCTCTGTGCTTTCTTTTTAAATTTTATTTATTTTTATTTCATCTCTGTGCTTTCTTTTTAAATTTTATTTATTTTTATTTTATGTGTATGAGTGTTTTGCCTGCATGTGTGTAAGTGCAACTATGCATGCAATATATACAGAGGCCAGAAGAGGGCATCAGAGCCCCTGGTACAGGAGTTATGGAGAGTTGTGAGCTACCATGTAGTGTAGGTTTTGGGAACCAAACCCAGGTTTTCTGTAAGAGCAGCCAGTGCTCTTAACTGCTGGACCTTCCCTTCAGGTCTCTGTTCTTTCTAAATGGTGTGAGGTGGTGCTCTATGGATCCAATCTATAGTTCCCTTCAATCTCAAGAGTTAAGTCCATTTGTTAGAAATGCCCTTTATGTTAGTTGCCTATGCAAACTGACTGAGTGTATATAAATACAAGTATTTCAATTCTTTGAAAAGTATCTATGGACAGCTAATAAAAACTATTGAAGGTATCTGCTGAAAATACAGAGACAGTAGATAAATATAAAGATTTATGCTAGCAACTCTTAGGGCAGCCATATTCAGGAAGTGCCAAAGAGAGTGATGTTGCTGACCCCTAAATTCCACTTGGTATATCATTTTCATAACTGCCAGCCGCAGACTTGTCAACAGAAAGAAGCTGATATGTATGCACATACATATGCAATAGGTATTCACATATATATGTATATGTATGTACATCTATTTGTATCTACACATGTACATATATTGACAAATATGTATGTATATTTATATATTTTAGAAAAGGAAATATTTATCCAACTCACTCCACATGATAAAGCATCGTGGTCTGTACTATGCATAACTTACTACTTCCGATGATTTTGTAAATCTTATTCTTCCCATTTTATAAAAGAAGACACTGGGAGATTAGATAACTTTCCCAAGTCACTGAGCTAATAGAGGGCAGTACTAGATTTGCCCCTGCTTCCAAACTTGATCGGAAGTCACCTCTTATCCAGTAAATATTACATAAGCCAGCTTTCCTGACTCAGGAAGCAGGACAGCTTCCATAGTCCCCTTGTTTGATATCTTTCCTTCCCCATCCTCCTTCAACCCAAGGCCCCTAAGATGCCATCTTGAATTTTTTAATGTGTAGCTTGAGAAACACTGAAGCTTCCTTAGATATATAAGTGAGTTTGCGGATCAGGACCACATTAGAAGAATAGATTATTTTTTAAGGAACTGCCCTGTAAATGGATTGGGAGAATTTAATATGTGTTCTTTAAATGAAAAATACTATTTGTTCTGTTGATCCCAAGGTCCATGAGAACAGATAATAGCTGTTAAGCAATATTTTCCTTCTCTGCCTCCCTTTCCCATTTTCTTGCTTTCTTGGAGCTTACTCCTACATAATGTGCTCATTGTTGAATAAAACGGCCATGCCACGGATTCATTCTGGGTTCCTATACCTCTCCTGGCCTCCAGCCTTCTCACAAAGAACACATATCCAGCTCTGCTCTTGAGTCTACTGTACACTGAACATTTGTGAGTTTCCTTTCTAACTGTAAAGTTTGAATCTTCCTTTTAGAATTTTCACAGGAAAAAAATGTACTCATTTGGGATAGAAACCATTGTGCCCTAGAAGAACATAGATTCAGAGATGATCATAAGCACAGAAGTGATGCACTGACTCCAGCTTGACTTAACTCTCCCAGGTTTTTGCAGATTGCTCTGTATGTCATCTCTTAGTGTCATGTCTTATTGCCATTCAAGAGCATAACTTTTTCTTAACTTCTCTGCTTCTCAGGCAGAGCAAGGTCATGGCAAGGTCATTGCACTCCCCCACCGCCTGAATTCTACTGCTTCTCTAATCATGTACCGAAATTCACCTGTAGCTTTCTTTTTTTTTTCCTAGCACAGTCATTCTTATTGCTCTGGAACTGGCCCTCCATTTCCAGGTGAGCTTACTTCTGATTGACTAACAAGCTGTGTTTTACCTCCTGAGAAATAGAATCCAGTCATTGTGATGTCTAACCCATGAAGATTCTCAGAGCTTCCACTTCCCTCCCTATGCCAGAGCAGCAACTAGCATTCACAGATGTCTGCTTCTTCTTGTTCTTGTCTTGTCCTGATCCTGACTGTTTGTGGGCCCGCTCCACCAAGAGCTCCTGTTCTCTGTCCTTGGGATGATAATTGTAGACTTTTCAGCCAGGCAGTTGGAAATATCAGTAAAATAAAAAATCTCACCTTGTAAAACATTTTCAAGTGGAAATTGTTCTTTTCAATAATAATAACCTGTTCTAATACAGCCCTTTGTACTGTCCAAAATATTCCATGTATTCCCATTTAATCTTGAGTATAACATACTAAGTTTCATTATTTAACTATCCAAAATTTCTCCTCACTGTTTACATTTTCATTGTGCTCTCTCTCTCTCTCTCTCTCTCTCTCTCTCTCTCTATCTCTCTCTCTGTACACACACACATTTTAGTTTAGTGGGTGTTAATCCTATTTCTATTAAGTTACTTTAATACCTAAATAATTTGGGGATGCCCTACTTTGATAATATTGACAATTTCTGTTATTACTGAGCATGATAATGGAGGATGTTAATACCAGCAAACACTGGGAGCTTACTGTGATAAGCACAGTTTTAACACTTGATATACATTAGCTCATCCAGTCCTCACAACTACATAGCTGAGAATTCTGAGAAGGTTAATAACTCACTCAAGGTCACATAACCGACTGGTACCAGAGCCAATATATAAGCCCATTTATTCTGATTCCAAACCCTGTACATTAACTATAAAATAAAAAAAAATTCTGAGAGAAACTAAGCATGTTACTTTGTTGATAACTGCCTTGAAACCATTCAATCTATTCCATAGAATCCACTTCTATATCTTGCATAGGGACATGCAGAGTAAGAATTATAAATCAGCCTTTGTTGTTGCTGTGCTTATGGTCTTGCTAGGCTGGGTGAATTATGTAAAAGGAGCAAAGCTGTCTTACAAATTTATCTCAATGTCTCCATGGGCTACTGCTACTAAGATTACCATATACAAAACAAGAGCTTTTAAAACATGAGTCCCAAGGTACATGTAGGAAGTTCTATTTATATATTGCCTATAGCTGACAGGTCAACCTGGACAGTCCTGCAGACAGAGAGGAGGTGGTGAGTGCTAAATCTGACGGATGATTAGGAATCTCTGGCCAGCTTGTAGTTGTGATCTATGGCTAGAGTGCTCTCTTTAAGAAGCCATAGAAGTGCTAAGTAGTAAGGCCTGAGAGATTAAAGTAATTAGTGCTGTAGACCATTTCTGCAAAGGATAAGGAAGACTGTTTTCTAAAGGAGTCTCATTTGAAGGAGTTCTTGAGCAGGTGTATAATTCACTAATTATAGAGCGCTAAATGTGAATAAATAGAATACCAGTCAGTACACTAGTGAGGGTGAAGATGAGGCTTTAAATTTTGCACCACCAAACAGAGTTGATTTTATACAGTAAACACGGGGCTCCTCATGAACTTTCCGTGTTCCCCATGAGTAGAGAGCATGGACATTCTACTTGGTGTTCATTTGCCCCACTCAGAAGTCCTTTGGGGAAGTGGGAGAATGTAATAGTGAAGGGAAATTGTGTTTGCTTAGGTCCTTGATTTGGTCTTGGCTGCCAGGTTTAAAAAAAAATGTTAGAAGATAGGTCTCTTGGGCTGAGGGTAAGTACACAGTAGAAAGGTGGAAACACAAAGAGATAGTAAAGATCAGACTATTGTGGAACTCTTGATAATCTGGGAAGAGAGGTAAGCTGCCCTACCCTATATACCCTGTTCCATGTGTACTAGTTACCTGGCCATTTTGCTTGAGAAGAAAAATCCTTCTTTGCAGTAACTTTGGCTTCCAATGACTGGCAGTTCTGTAACTCATGTAGTGCCTCATGCCACTAACTGAAGCATGCAAGCTCAGTAACTTGGTGAAGAAAGTTTATGGAAGATAATCATTCACTTGGACCTTATACTTGGCATCTTAAAGTTGAATGAGCACATCTTTGTTCTGTGCAGCTGTTCATTACGAGGTGGAGGTGGTGTGATAAAGCAGAAGATGCATGAGTTTGCTCTGACAGACATGTCTGTGTGATGTCAGGCAAGTTATCTGAGCTTGCCAAACTTAGTTTCTCATTTGAAATTTTTAATAACACTATACTGTAGGAATTTTATGTGAATTTGAGGTTCAGTTAGATAGATGATAGATAGAAAGATAGATAGATAGATAGATAGATAGATAGATAGATAGACAGACTGATAGGTAGGTAGATAGATGATAGAATAGATAGATAGATAGATAGATAGATAGATAGATAGATAGATAGATAGATAGATAGATGGTAGATGATAGAAGATGATAGATAAGATAGATAGATAGATAGATAGGTAGGTAGATAGATAGATAGATGATAGATAGATAGATAGATGATAGATAGATAGATAGATAGATAGATAGATAGATAGATGATAGATAGATAGATGATAGTTGCTTGGTGAGTGTACAGTACATGGTAGGTCTTCCCTCTTTGATGAGAACTATCTCAACTCTTATTAGTCTTAAGAGTTTTCCCATCTCTACAGTCTTTCCCTCTTCTGATAACCCTGTTCGTTTGTTAGAAACTTTTAGAAACTTCTCATTAAATCTCTGCTCCTTATAATATTCAAAACTTTTTGCTCTCTGTATCCTAAATACTTCTATAGCCCATTGCTATTAAGATGGATCTTTGGCCTGGGGTTTCATAAAATTTCTGTTTGTTGGAGCCAGTCCCTTTACTTCTTTGTTAATGGCATTTTCTATTTGCAAAGGCTTTTCTCCCCATCCACATCATTCTGTATTCTACCATTCTTTTTCTTTGTGTGTGTGTGTGTGTGTCTGTGTGTCTGTGTGTGTGTGTATTTGGTTTTGTCTTATGACAGGGTCTTACTTTGTAGCTTTGATAGGCTCAAACTTTCAGTCCTCCCGCCTCTGTTTCTCAAGTGCTAGGATTATAGGTATACATCATGATGCCTGGCTGTTCCATCACTTTGAAAAACTATGTACAGCTTTTGCATATCAATTATATTCTAATAAAGTGGTTTAAAACAAACAGCAACAAGAAATCTAATACAAACATCTTAGAAAATTTTGTTCTAGGAAGCTGGAGATCATCATTCTACTTTGAAGTTATATGAGGCTTTGTCTCTACTTATAGAAATGAACACAACTTTCTTTTGTTTTTTAATGTTTTTATTAATTCTTTGAGATTTTCATACAGTGTACTCTGATCATATTCAGACCTCTTCCATCTTCTCTCAGATCCATCCCACCTCCTTACCTCCACCGCACTTCATGTTCTCTTATTTGTTTTTAAGGCCTATGGAGCCTAATTTGTGTTCCCCAAATGCTCTGGGGTGTGGGTTCATCCCTTGGAATCATCTCAACTCACCAGGTGTCACATCCTTAGAAGAAAACTGACTCACCCTCGCCCAGCAGCTCTCAGTTGTCAATTGATCCTCAGCTAGGGCTGGAGCTTCTGCCCACCACCGCCATCCATGATGGGATTTTCTCTGGCTTAGACTTGGGCAGGTCTTATGCATGCTGTCACAAGCACTGTGGGTTCATATGTCCAACTGCCCTGTTGTGTCCAGAGAACACCGTTCCCTCATAGTCATCCACCACCTCTGGCTCTTTCTGCCCCTTTTCCACAGTGATCCCTGAGCCTTGGGAGGAGATGGTTGGAACACACCCTTCTCTGTATTCTTCTGCTGTTTATAAGCATTTGCTTATAAAGACAGAAGGAAGAGAAGTCCCTGTTCTTTAGTCTTTTCTGAATACTCCAGCAGGAGCAGTTCAGTATACCTTCTTTCACAGGTGAGCTATAGGCTCCATTTAGCTTGCAGACCTCACCAGGTAATATATTCCTGGAGGTCTCTACCTATCATGAAAGACAGGGTTGTAGGGAAGCATTCCTTCTGTTGAGCAATAGTTATGATAAATATTTGTGTGAGAAGTAAGTCATTTCTGAAATATTTGGTTTTATAATTTCTATCATAATAAACTCCAGTGATAATTTAATGAGTGAATGAAGTCTATGAAAAACAAATCAATGAAATAACACATGAGAAAATACACAAAACTGATTTCATGCTTGTTATTGAATATAAACTATACATTTTTGTCTATTTAATTGCATAATGGTGTTTATTGCAGATAACAAGTGTTATTATTTTTTCTTGATGGATCTGGATATTTGTGCTTTTGGAAGATAATGCCACTTTTATCTTAGTGACTTTCCACATAGTTTATGGGTTTCTAACCTGTTGCCATGATTGAATTTTACTTCACCAGCACCAATTTATTTTTGACAGATACTGCTAATTATACTGAGTTTTATCTTGTACTGAACTTTTACTCTGTATTTAGAAAAGTGTAAACATTCACAATTAAAATATAAATATTTTATTTTGAACATATTTTTACTTCAAGAGGCTACCTACCTAGTTCAATAAACATGCCGTATTATCTATACAATAACTAATATTGTATTTTTGATATTATCGTTAGGAGTTTGCATTTTTCCTTCGGTGAAAGAGAAAAAAGCTCATTTATTGACTTTTTTCTCACTTAATTACCCATTTTCATTCTCTTTAAAGCAACTTGTTATACCATGCCTAACACTTTTATCTATAGATGTTGATGTGCTCTACATAGACATAGAAGACAGCCCTGAGTCTTAACTACATGTGATATAGACAGTAAGGCCAATTTTAAGCTTCTAACTTAATGCAAGTTTCCTTTTACTTGCACCATGCTAAGAGTGGAATAGCATTATGCAAGATTTTATATGACCAAATATTGCAAGGAGTATTTATATATTCTTTGAAAGTGACTAATGACATTTTGGTATCTGGTCAGAGAAACCTTATTGCTATACTCACTGGTTTGTCATTTATGTGTTTAATAAAACCTTAAATCAACCTAGTATGATTACAGAACTATCATGGAATATTATGCAGAGAAAACTGGGTCGGTTATGATCTCTTCCCGTGCCTTATTTAGACTGCTACAACAAATACCATACTTTGGGAGTTTAAACAACAGGTCTTTTTGAGACAGAATCTTCCTGTAGCCCCAGCTGGGGTGCACACAGACATTGTCTATTTTAGTCTGACTTCAGTGGCCAGACATCTTGTAGAATCCAGGACTCGTTCTCATAAATCTTTAAAATGTGTTGGAAATTCCAGTGTTTCAGCATCTACATGACTTCTAGCTGGGACATCCAGCTGGCCTGGAACTCACTATGTAGACCAGACTGGCATCCATGTCACAGAGATGCCTGGCTCTGCCTCCCGAGTACTAGCATCAGAAGTGTGCACCACCATGTCTAGCTACCTCAGTCATCTCTTTCTCATACTTCTGGATGTTGATAAGTCTAAGATCAGGGCACTAGAAAAGTCCATGTGTGTGAGGGCCTTCTTTCAGGTTCATAGGTGGTGGTCTTCTCACTGGTGAGAGAGGCAAGAGACTTCTCTGGGGTCTTTTACAAGGGCAATAATCTTTCGAGAATTACCCCTTCATTGTGTAGTCTCCTCCCAGAGCCTCATCTTCCAATACCATCGTAGTGGGAATTAAATTTTGACATAATTTGGGGTGCACACAGACATTGTCTATTTTAGTCTGACTTCAGTGGCCAGACATCTTGTAGAATCCAGGACTCGTTCTCATAAATCTTTAAAATGTGTTGGAAATTCCAGTGTTTCAGCATCTACATGACATCTAGCACACTGTTTTTCACATTCTAAAATGGAACAGAAATTCTTTAGCAGACCATGTGGCCTTAATTTTGATTGGGAATATATTAGCATATTTATGACTTAAATAGAGACACAGCTTGTCCTCTGAATTTCTTTCTTTTCTAACTAGTCATCTTTTTGATCAGGTTTCAGTGATATTTGTCTTCTTGAAAGTCACATGCTCACTTTTAGATCAGCCATGTGGCTACAGGCTCTGCCACTTCCATTGGCTCATATGTTAGACAGAACATGGAGAAGGCAGTGGCTGCTCTTCAAAAATGAGCTACAAAGCCTTGATCACTAATAGAGCTACTCTCAGTTGAATTGCACTTAAATTTTGGTCTTCTACAGGGATATCATCAAGAAAGACATATGGTCCTGGGCAGATGACTCAATGGGTAAGCATAAGGACCTGAGTACAGTTTCCTAGCACCCATGTAAAAAGCTGGGCCTGGCAGTGTGCCTGTAATTCCAGTTCTGGGAGGCAGAGAACAATCCCAGGGGCTCATTAGCCAACCGGTCTAGCCAGTCAGCTCTGGTTCAGTGAAAGACCCTGTCTCAAAAAATAAGGCAGAGAGTACTGGAAGATACCTGATACCAAAGTCTGACCTCCACAGACACATGTGCAGGCATTCACACACACACACACACACACACACACACACACACACACACACGTGAACAAACAGGAAGGAAGGGAGGGAGTGAGAGAGGAAAGAAGGAAGGAAGACATATAAAGTGAGAACATTATTTTTAAAACCCTGGAGTTAGAGGCCAAAGTTGAAGAATCTAGAAGGGAAACAGGTAGGAGAAGAATCATTGGAGGGTCAATCTAAGGATTCCAAAGGGTAAAAACTTCAAAGCAGGACAGCTGAATAACAAGATATTAATGTAGTAAAGACTAAATGTTAGCAGATAATATTTACAGTTTGTGTAGCTCCAGTGATAATACCAGTAATTTTAGGTTGATTATTGGTGCTAAAAATCAATTTCAGTGAGACAAGTGGTGAGGAACTGAGGATTTCTCTCTTAAGTAGCCTGCTTGAGCAAAAATTGTCAGGGAGGGCATGAGGGAGCCGTAAAAATTACCTTGCCAAGCCAACTTTTGGGGTAGTCTTTGGGATTGAGGACTCTTGAGTATTATTATGAAAACAGGTACAATGATGGGGGTGGTTGAAGATGAAGGAAAGAAAGAAGTAAAATCCAGAGGAACTGTAAACACCAGGAGAGGTCAGCTGAGTGAAAAGGCCGGGAATGGGTGTGGGTCCAGATGAGTTTGCTGGAAATGGCCTGGGAAATGGAGACGCCCCAAAGCATATTGGACATTAATTTTTCAAAAGGGTTTGATTTGAGGAGAGGTGTAGATTAATGGGTTAGAATGCAGATGCTGAAATCAGACTGCATTCAAGTCCAAGTTCTTCCACTTGGTCACTGATCATTGGGTAATGGAATTCAGAGTCCTTGGGCAAGTTACAGAACCTCTCTGTCACTAATTGTTTTCTTTATCTGTAAAATGAGGAAGATCAGAGTTAAATGCAAGAACTCTGGGCTGAAGAGATGGCTCAGCGATTAAGAACACTGGCTATTGTAGAGGACCCGGGTTCAGTGCCAGCACCCACATGGTAGCTAACAACGGTCCCTAATTCCAGTTCCAGGCCATCATATGCCCTCTTCTGACCTCCAAGGGCACTGTACACATGTGGTTCACTTAATGTGGTTAGGCAAAATACTCATACACTTAAAGTAAAAATCAATATTTAACTTTCTTTAAAGCATGAACTCCGCAGCCAGGCCACCTCTGTTACTACTTACTCAACTTTTTTGTACCTTTTTTTAATCTACAAAATGGAGACACTACTGTCCGTGAGGATTACGCTGACTTCATGGACAGTGCCAGGTACATTGCGTAAAGTAAGTTTTTAAAGGTTTACCAAGCAGTGTTGAGGACCTGACTGAAATTAAAATTAGAAGTTGGTTTTACAAGTAATTGTGCATAGTTTTGAGGGGCTATGTGTGTGTGTGTGTGTGTGTGTGTGTGTGTGTGTGTTATTCTTGTTGTTACAAACCTGCTTAGCATTTAGGTATCTAAGGCGTTCGCTAGCCTTGATCCAGGATTGGAATTTTGCTTGGCTGTTGGGACATAGTGGCAAGGGGAGCTGAAGCTGCTCATTGGTACACAGTCTCACTGCTTGACTTTGCAATGGCTGGGTAGGGAGGAAGAGGGACAAGACAGAGAATGCTCACCAGTAAAAAAAAAAATGAAAATATTAGAGACTGTTTTTTAAATGAGCTTATAGAATAGATATAGTGGGAATGAAAGAGGAGGGCGTTTGAAAGCTGGAAGGTTGAGTACCAGGCAGAGTATTGACATTTATAATGTTAAAATATAAGAATGATGATATGGTTCCAGGAAATAAATAGTTGCAGTTGAAATCAAACAAATACATTGAAAAGTTGAAAAGTGTGGACATGCATTTTCAAAACTTTGTGTGTAGCGTTACAAGTCCACAAATCCAGGTTAAGAACTCTTAGTTTAGTTTTGGGGATATAGCACAGGAAGACTTGGGTTCAGGCCCCGACACCCCCCCACGCACACACACACACACACACGGGCATGCATACACATGCATGCACACACACACAAAGCCTGTACTTTACATTGACCGCTCTCTGTTCCCTGGAATGACTCACAGAGGATAACAATATTCCTCTCTGAAGTGCTGGGTCTTCTCCCTCATTGTTGCTCCCTTCACCATTTACTAAGAAGCTGATTTTATGAGCCATGCCATGGGATTTCATGTGAATAATGAGGTATTTCTTGTATTTCAATAAGGAAGCCCTCTTAATTGGGGAGCAAGACCTCATTCCCAAGACCTTCATATCATACTCCATCTTTTACACATGCATTTATAGTGGAGTCTCTTTATATATTGACACAAATGCCTAAGATTAATCTTGAAATTTATCCTTTAGTGCGGGAATCTTATAAGATGATGCTGCCTAAACATTTAGGAGCCCTAAGGTGCTCACACACGCGCACACACATGCATGCACACACACGTGTTGGTTATAGTTTTTAAGGAGATAGAGGAAGAATGAAAATATTTTGCTGAAGGGACTGGAAAAAGCTTTCCAGAATATTGACAGTAACATCCATCTTCTCAGAAGTATCATGAGAATCAGTGATTAGATCCAATCAGATATCTGCCTGTGTTCTTCAACCACAAGGTGGATTTGAACCAGACTACCATTTCCATGACTTGGTAGTGTGTGTGTGTGTGTGTGTGTGTGTGTGTGTGTGTGTGTGTGTGTGTGTGTGTGGAGAGAGAGAGAGAGAGAGTGTGTGGAGAAGAGAGAGAGATTATCTGTCTCTTTGTTCAAAGGCTTTCTTTGTACTCTAGATCCCTGAAGGTGTAGCAGAGGAGCCAGCCTTTCACATCCATTAAGGTCAGCCCTAAAACTGTTGAATTTGATCCCTTCCATTTGCCATCTGGAGACAGTCGAGAAAAAGCTATTCTGCATTGGGGTGCTGGACACCATCCAGAAAATATGTCAGGGCATCAAAGGCTGGAGGCCCTTGGTCCATTCTGTCTAATGATCACAGGCAGGATCTGCTCTCCAGTTTTGCAGTATGTTTTATTTTTGCAGTGACAATATATATCCCAGTAAAATAGATCACAAGGATTACTGCCGACTTGTCAAAGCTAGGATTCTTCTATCATAGACTTCAAAAAAAAAGAACTACATTTTAATTGGGCAAAGCTTGATTTCCAAAGTCCATTTCCCTCCATCCCAATCTGTCCCCTTTCTTCCAGGCAGTACTTACTGAAGGAAGGATTCTAATTCACAGATTGTTTCATTCTATACCCAAGTCCCTAATTTAAAATCTTCTTAAGATTGACCTCATTTAAGTTGGTATTCATCATCCTTTTCATAAGTGAGCCGAGTATCTGGCCAGCTAATAACCATGCTGACAGCTTTCCAGGAATTGGAGCCAATTGTGGCTGGGATGATGATGATGGTTATGATGATGATGATGATTATTATTATTATTATTTTAAAATGTGGATAGGAAACAACAGCAGTTGCATGTCCTCTTGTCTCCTCTGAGGTAGAGAGGAGATTTTCAAAATAGGACCCGTAACATCAGAGAGCATCTGGCTGTGTTTTCAGGTGGCTGGAGGCCATCTCACCCTAAGCTCTGTTATAGCAGGCTTTGCTTTGGCTCTGCAGGATGTCTCAGCAGTGAATTTATAGCTGGAGTAGATAAAACTGTAGGGAATTTATCTCTTACATTGAGATGAGTTGGCAGGAAAAATTGTGAACCCCTGACCATAAAAATGGCTTCCCTTGTGGCAGGAATGATCTTCAATCTGTACCTTTAAGAAAAAAAATCAACTCCCAGATTTCCAAACCTGACCTAGCAAGCTGGAGGCAGTTGCCAAATTCTGGCCACTACTAAAAGGTGTGTGGTGCACATCCACACTGGTCTGTACCTTGTCTGTGTTCTCTAGTAGGTCCATCTCTTCATAGGGTTCTGATCTCAGAAATCTTCTGTTCTCTTCCTTTAGATTTCTTGATAATGGGAATAAGAAATAGTTCCCTAAGATTAGGAAAGATGAATAAAATCTCTTTTAAACCCATCAAGAAAAACAATGCTTCTAATTCTTAGTATTCTTAGTAGTATTGTTTCTGTTAAGTGTGTGTGTGTGTGTGTGTGTGTGTGTGTGTGTGTGTGTGTGTGTGTGTGTGTGTTGCATTGGCTGCCGACAGACTTTGGCTGTCCTCTTGTTCACCTTACTTTCTGAGAGTGTCTCTCACTAAACCTGAAGCTGTTTTTCAGTTAGGTTAGCTGACCAGCCCTAAGGATCCTCCTAGACCTGCCCCCTTCAAGTGCTAGAGTTACAGTGTACACACAGCCACTCGTGGTTTTTATGTGGATGTCAGAGGTCCAAATTCAGGCCTTCATGCTGTGTAGCAAGTACTCCTATCCACTGAGCCATCTCCCCAGCCCTGTTATGAACTTTTGAGCACACATTCACAACTCTGTTTCCAGACTAGCCTATTCCTTTCTCCATGTCAGTGCTTTGTTTTCCCTCTAGTGTTTAACTGATCAGAGATCCTTTTTTTTTTTTAAGGAGGGGTGGAGTATCTGAGATATTAAGAGATTACTAAGAATACCAGACACAGCCTACATCCTGGTCCTACCATCTCCTGCCTAGTTATAGAACCCCTTGGTGCCTTGGTCACCTCTGGAGAATGCAAATGAAGATGGTGGCTGTAGTATAGCTTTATCTTGTACAGGTACGAGTAGCGTACATGAAGACAAGCTCATGGTACCTGGGATGCTCAATACATATTTACCATTGTTATTGTGCCCCCCCCCACTTTTATCTTGCCTGCATCTAAGGACCATGCTTGCCATTAGGGATGGTGGCCTCCTCATGTTCGGTTCTCGTCTTCTGATCTCAGTTCACTCCTTCATAAATTCCTCTGATTTTTTTTAAAAGAAAAAGAGGGGCTGGAGAGGTGGCTCAGCGGTCAAGAGCACTCTGGCTGCCCTTACAGAGGACCTAGGTTCAGTTCCCAGCAGCCACATGGTGGCTAATAACTGTAACTCCAGTTCTGGGGATCTGACACCGCTCTTCTGGCCTCCCTGAACAATGCACAACAGGGGTGTACTTACGTACATGCAGGTAAAACACTCATACACATATTAAAACTCAGGTAAAACAGTCATACACTTATTAAAATAAGTCAAAAATATTTTTTTAAGAATTGAAGAGTACTTTCACCTTTTAGTTTTCTTTAAAAAATTTACTGCCATTATCTGTCTGTTCTTCTTCCTAAGTTTACTAAGAATTCCTGTTTGGTATAAGCCTTGGTGTGAGGCAACACTACTTCCGCCACTATGTAAACCCAAGGAGGGGCATTTTCCCTTTCCCTACGCTCAGGTAGACTGAGTAAGAAGCTGCATGACCCAGGTGGAAGCAGTGAGACTCACTTGCCTCGCTTGGTCTTTAGGTCTTGCAAGGAGCAGATGAGCACCCTGAGGGAAATGGCATGGTAGAGAACTCAGGAGGTGGCCTCGGGCCCTCAGACACACGTGTGATGAGTATGTTGTTTTGTGTGAAATCACCTAACATCCAAAGTGACTGTATCACTTGAGTTCCCACTGTTAGTAAATGAAAGCTCTTCTTTACTCTCTGCATACACCGCAGCATACATTCTGTTTGGGGTTTTGGCCATTCTAACATGTGGAGTAATATCCCATTGTTCTTTAATTTATGGTTTTCTAATGAAATGTGATTCATGTGTTGAGTATCTTTTAATTTATCTCCTTGCTATCTTCTTTCATCTTTGTTGGGGTGTCTGGTCAATCTTTTGCCCTTCTTTCAGTCTAATTGGTCCTTTATTTTTTATTAATTTTTAAATGAGTTTTTGTAAATCTCATACAATATAGTCTTATTATATTTAGATCCCCTCCTGTATCTGCAACCTCCTTACTAGCCCCCCCACCAAGGCCTGTAGAGTCAGGTTTGTGTCCCTGTGCCCTTCAGTGTGGGTTCATCCACTGGAGCCTTGTCAACCTACTGAGTCTCACTCTTAAATGAGACTGAAGTTCCCCTTCCCAGCAGTTATGGGTTGACAGTAGCTCCTCAGGGAGGGGTGGGATTTCTTACCCACTTTCCCATGTCTGTGGTGGGATTTTGCCTGGCTCGAGCTTATGTGGAACTTGTCTGTGCTGTCACCATTGCTCTGAGTTCAGATGAGTAACTGACCAGCTGTCTGGAAAACAGTGTTTCTTTGTGGTTACCCACGTCCTCCGGCTCTTACAATCTTTCTGCCCCTTTCCACAATGATCCCTGAGCCTTGGGAAGCAGAGGATTGATTATAGGTGCCCTATTCAGTCATAAAGAGTAGGTAGCCTCTTACTTTCTGCACATTGGCTGGTTGTGGTTCTCTGTGTTAATCACCATCTATATAAGGAAGCTTCTCTGTTGAGAGTTGAAAGATACCTTAATCTATGGGTATAATAATAAGTCATCAGAAATCAGTTTAATACTATTTATTTAGCAGAATAATTGTATTAGGCTTTCTTCATGGCCTGTGAGCTGTCTAGCCTCCGGATCCTAGGCCTGATATCAATCTTAGGTATGAGCTCCATTTAATGAAGTGGACCTTAAATCCAATTATAAAGTAGTTTGTTATTTCTGTAATATTCATATCAGTATTGCACTAGTGGACATATTTTGCCAGGCCAGTTGTTGAGCTCACTTATGAGATTTAAGAGTTCTTTGTTTGTACTGGGTAACACCCCTTTGATAGATGTCTTTTTTTTAAAGAGCTTAATTAAATTTACTTATTTCTTTATTTTGGGGGGGCAGCATGCTACAGCATTTATGTAGAGGTTAGAGGACATCTTGAAGGAGCCCATTCTCTTCTTAAACCATGTGGGTCCTGGGAATTTAACTCAGGTCTTCAGGTTTGGTACCAATTTTACCTACTGAGCCATCTTACTGGCCCTGGTCTTTTGCAACTATTTTCTCCAAATCCGTATCTTGTATTCTCATTTTCTTGACTTATCTTTTGCAGAAGAGAAATTTCTCCTTTTAATTAAGTCCAGCTTACCAGTTATTTCCTTCGTAAATTATTATTTTGGTGCTGTGTCTAAAAAGTTATCACCATGTCCACTATCAGTAACATTTTCCCTGCCTTTTTGGAGTCTTGTGGTTTTGTATTTTACATTTAAAGTTAGGCTCCAGTTTGAGTTAATTCTTATGAAAGGTTTAATGTACCTTAATTACTTAGCAATAAAATGTATTAAACTGTGGTAGTGTTAGTTCTTCAGCTCTGTTCTTTTTAGTTGGGTTGGCTCTTCTGGTTTTCCATATAAACTTTAGCATCAGTTCTTAGAAATGTACAGAAAGATTTGGTAGAATTTTATTAGAATTCAGTTGAATCTTTAATGTTTCTAGCCATAAACTTGGAATATCTCTTCATTTCTATAGTTCTTTTTATCCTCCGTGAGAGCTTTGTAGAGTTCCGCCTGTAGATCATAGACATAACTCCTTTACATTTATGTGTAGGCATTTCATTTTGGACGGTGCTAAATATAAGTAGTAATGCATGTTATTTTTAAAATGTTTTTATTAGTGTGTGCATGTGTGTGTGTGCGTGTGTGCGTGCGTGCATGCGTGCGTGCATGCGTGTGTGTGTGTGTATGTGTGTGTGTGTGTGTGTGTGTATGCATGTAGCAGTCAAAGGGTAACTTTGGAGAATCAGTTCACTCCTCCGACATTGTTGAGGCAGGATCTGCCTTCTGTTTCTGCTGCGTTGCCAGCCTGAGACTCCCAGGTGATCACCTGTCTGCCTCCTCTTTCACTGTGGGAATGCTGGACTACAGATGCATGCCACTGCATCTGCCTTTTTTTTTTAATGTGAGTTCTAGAGATCAAACTTGGGTTGGTCAGGCTTGTGTGACAAGTACTTTAACCCACTGAATTATCTTGCTGGCCCAGTGCAATTGACTTTTATACATTAAACTTACATCCTGTTACCTAATTATGTTCATTATTCTAGGATGAGTTCTTTGTTTCTTTGTTTTTAGTTATTTGGGGTATTTTGTGTAGGCAATCATGTTATTTGTGAACAAAGGGAATTTTATTTTTTTCTTCCTAATTAGAATATTTTCTTTATCATTTTTATTTTATGTGTATGAATGTATTGCCTGCATGTATGTGAGTGTACCTGTGTCATGCAATGCTGCAGAGGTCAGAAGAGGGCGTCGGATTCCCCTGGAACTGGAGTTAAGGATGGTTCGTAGCCACCATGTGAGTCCTGAAAATCAAACCCAGGTCCTCTGCAAGAGCAGTCAGTGCTCTTAACTGCTGAGCCATCTCTCCAGCCCCAGACATTTTCTTAACTTAAACCAACTATCCAGGACTTGTAGAAACAGTATTAGAAAAGGGTGGTAAGAGGTGATATTTTCTTTCGCTCCTGATTTTAGCAGCAATTTTCTTCTAATTGGTCAGTACTTGGTAAAGTCCACTTGATGCTTGAGTGTGATCTTTTTCATGCATCATTGAGTTAGACTTGCTAATATTTTTGTTGAGAATTTTTGTAGTCATGTTTATAAAGGATATTGATCTGTAGCTTTCTTCTTTTTAAAAAATCTGTATTTGGTATAGAGTAATGCTGGGTTTAACAGAATGAGTCCAGGATTATTTCCTCTGCTTTGTCTTTTAGGTATTCTAGAGAATTATTATTATATTTCTTCTTTACATGTTGAATAGAATTACCAATGAGTTCCTCTGGGCCTGGTGGCTTCTATTTTGGCAGTTAAAAAATCATTGATTCAATGTCTTTAATAGTTGTATTCCTATTCAAATTGATTTCTTGTGTGAATTTTGACAAATTGTGAATTTCAAGGAATTGGTTCATTTTAGCTATGTTATTAAATTTGTGACTATAGAGTTTTTCACAAGATTCCTTTATGCTTTTTTAGTGTCCATGATTGTGATGTTCCTTTTATTTTGATATTATTGATTTGCATCCTTTTTTTCTTTTTGATTAGCATAAGTTTTGTGTGACATAAGAGATTTACAACATCTCTGTACATTTCTGCACATACACATAATGTGCTCTGGTCATATGTACCCCCTGCTGTTTTTCTCCTGCCCCTTTCCCTCCCCACTTTTCTCCTTGTCCACATCCCTAGGACCCCCTCCCCTTTCATGTTCATGCTTGTCCTCATTTTCACCCCAAGTTTGCACATATGAGAGAAAACATGATACTTGCCTTTGAGAGGCTGGCTTATTTCCCTTAATGGGATAATCTTTAGTTCCATCCATTTCCCTGCAAATGTCATCATTTCATTCTTTGTGACTACATGGTAGTTCTATTTCTTAATTCTTTTTTTTAGGAATTTCCTTACTGATTTCCATAGTAGCAAGATTAATTTACATTATCACCAGGATAAGGGTTCCTTTTCCTCCTGCATCTTCACCAGATTTATTGTTTGTTTTCTTTTGTTTTGGGGTGTTTTTATTTTTATTTTATGCATATTGTGTTTTTCCAGAATGTATATAGGTGCACCTGTGTCAAGCAATGCTTGCAAAGGCCAGAAGAAAGGGTTTGATCCCCTGGAATTGGAGTTATGGACAGTTGTTAGTTGCCATGTTGGTGCTGGGAACCAAACCTGGGTCCTCTGCAAGAGCAGCCAGTGTTCTTAGCTGCTAAGCCAATTCTCCAGTCCCTGACTATCTTATTGATATCCCGTAATGATATCTTAATGATAGCCTTTCTAACTGAGGTGAGATAGAATCTTGGTATAGTTTTGATTTGCAGTTCCCTGATGGCTAAGGATATTGAACACTTTTTCATATATTTATTGCTATTTATACTTCTTCATTTGAAAAATGTCTGTTCAATTCCATTGTCCATTTACTGCTTGTATTGCTTGCTTTTTTTGTTATTTAAAGTTTATAGTTCTTTATGTGTTCCAGAGAGCAATAAGATGAATATCTGGTAAAGATTTTTTTTCCCTTTTCTGTAGACTATCTCTTTATGGTGTTAGGTTTTTCTTTTTCTTTTTTTTCCTGTACAGAAGCTTTTTAATGTATTTAATTGATATATATTATTTATACATATTTATACAGGGCCATACGATAATTTATTAATATATAGTATGTATTGATCAGGTCTGGAAAATTAGCATTTGCATCTTATCAAACATTTATCCTTTTTTTATGCTGGGCAACTTTAGCCTATTCATATTATTTCAAAATATATCATAAAACATTGTAGGCTATAGTTACCCTTCTGTGTTATATAAGAATTGATTTTTCCCATCTGACTGAGTTCTCCTGCCCATTTCCTAACCTTGGCAGTCCCTTTCTCTCTCCTCCCCTTCTCAGTGTCTATGATCCCTGCTCCACTCATTCATCTATAATCAGATTGCACAGAAGCTCCCTAATTTGATGTCATCCCATTTGTCATACTCTTATTTCCTAAGCTACTGGAGTCCTGGAACATCATTGCCAGTGCCTAGATCTTGAAACATTTCCCCTGTGTTTTACTATAGTGGTAGAAGCTAGTGTGGCCAGAGAAAGAAAAGGTAGCAGAGACCCAGATTTTGTATTGCTGTCTGATGAGGGTTGAGAGATGCACCAATCTGTAGGTATAATGATATGTCATTAGAGGCTGGTTTAATACTATGTCCATTTAGCACAATAATAGTAGTAGTTTCTCCCTTAGGGCTGGCAACCTGTCTAGCAGCAGGTTCTTAATACTGATAACAGTGCCAAGTATGGATTCTAGCTTATGGAGCAGGCCTTAAATCCATTCAGAAAGTTATTGGTTGATCCCATGACATTTGTGCCACTGTTGTACCAATGGGCATATCTTGTCAGGCTGATCATTGTAACTTGCAAAGTTTACAGCTGGGGAAGACTGATGATTAGTTTTCTCCTACAGTACTGTGCCTAGCACCTTCCAACACTAATGAAAGGTAAGCAGTAGGAATGAAGCTTCCAGGTCAGTATCAGCTTGATTTCTCCATGTTCTGTGACTCAAGTGTGTGGTATCTTCATCAGTAGGGTCATACCATCAAATTCTGGAGAGTAACCAAGGGCAATGGACATAGTCTACAATGTTTAGGGGTCTATGAGATCTCACTGGTCAGTAACTCCAAAGGAGATAACCCATTCCTAACACTGGACTTTTTATTTGTTGACCTGTGGTGTCTAGTAGGGGCATTGTTGCCTCATTAAAGGTAACTCCATACAAAATCTTTTTAGCTATGTATATGTATATATTTTAGGAAGCTTCTGTAGTAATGGGTTTCTACATGACTGTTTCAAATGCCTTTAGTGTTAGTTATCCCTCCCTGTACTCCCTCCTCTACCTGCTCTCCCAGCCCACAGCCTGTTTAACTCCTCCTGTTCTATTATTCTTCTTTACCCCTTTGTATCACTGTGTCCTATCTTCCCTTCCTTAAAAGTGCCCCCTCCATGACCCTTTACTAATTTCCTGGCATCTGTGGGTATTCCAAATAAAACATATATCTAAAAATGCAAAACTAATACCCCCAGATGAGAGAAAACATATGACTTTTGTCTTTCTGGGTCTGGGTTGCCTTACTCAGGATGGTTGTTTCCAGCTCCATCCATTTTCCTGTAAATTTCATAATTTCATTTTATTAATAGCTGACTGCTATTTCATAGTGTAAATGTACCACATTTTCATTATCCATTCAGCAGTTAGTGGACATCTAGGCTGACTGAGTTTATACCTTTATATATCCCTATGTGCTATGATTCTCAAGAGAAAGAGAATGGGGGCAAGGAGATCAATAGAGATGTTTTTAGACTATAATAGACATAAAAGGGAAAGGGTCCTGAAAGTGTGGGTATTAGGTAATTTAAATAATTTTTTGTGTTTTCACATACTGATTTGGAAAGATGTCCATGCCATGTTGTGATGGATAAGTAGAAGCAAGTGCAAGATGATACACGACCCCATTTTGTTTACTAATTTACCCTACATTTGCATGCTTTTTTCATATTTTTTAGTAAAGTTGTGGATGAACAGTACTCCTGGCTCTTAATGTTGATGGCTTCCGATAGGTCTAATAGAAAGGAAGAAAGGAAAGAGGAAGAAAGGAAGGAAGGAAGGAGGGGAGGGAGGGAGGGAGGAAGAGATGGAGGAA
>NW_008343017.1:397699-427404 GCF_000622305.1 Nannospalax galili
TTCACATACTGATTTGGAAAGATGTCCATGCCATGTTGTGATGGATAAGTAGAAGCAAGTGCAAGATGATACACGACCCCATTTTGTTTACTAATTTACCCTACATTTGCATGCTTTTTTCATATTTTTTAGTAAAGTTGTGGATGAACAGTACTCCTGGCTCTTAATGTTGATGGCTTCCGATAGGTCTAATAGAAAGGAAGAAAGGAAAGAGGAAGAAAGGAAGGAAGGAAGGAGGGGAGGGAGGGAGGGAAGAAAAATAATTTTTATCTGTTTCTTTGTATAATTCTGTATTATTTGACTTGTTACAAGAAGCAAGCTCTATTTTTAAATTTAATGTTAAGCAAAGAAAAAAAAAGTAGACAGTATCGCCTGAAGTTCCAGAGGTATACCTTTAAACTACTAGTCTGCTTCCTCAGAAAGTTCCGGTGGAGAGATATGCGGAGGGAGGGAAGAAAAATAATTTTTATCTGTTTCTTTGTATAATTCTGTATTATTTGACTTGTTACAAGAAGCAAGCTCTATTTTTAAATTTAATGTTAAGCAAAGAAAAAAAAAGTAGACAGTATCGCCTGAAGTTCCAGAGGTATACCTTTAAACTACTAGTCTGCTTCCTCAGAAAGTTCCGGTGGAGAGATATGCATGGGGACAGTGGCATGTGAGAATTAGAATACTCCTGTTGTCGTGTCTGGCATTCCTCTGCATCACTCTGCTAAACTTGATTCACAAAGGTCCTCCACCCCAAACTCAAACCCAACTACCTTAGATAGAGGGTCCATGAGACTAGTCTGAGCTGCTGAATGAGGGAAGAGTTAGGGAGCCAGGCTAGGCCCTAGTATTGACTTCAGGGATAAGGGAAAAGACCAGGCTCCTCTGGTAAACAACCATGGCCCAGCCACTGTCCTGGTTCAGTTTCACGCACAATTCTTTCATCCAAGCCCAAAACAAGAACAAATGAAGATAGGGGTCCTCTTTTCCAAAAACATTGCTTTCCATAGCAGGGAAACGTTGGAAACTGCTGTGGAGTATGTCCCCACTGAGAGTGAGAATTAGAGAATCAGGAACCAACAAAGGCAAAATTGGAGAAACCAGGGCTCCCAACATATAAACCATATGGTGTAGCTTTGTGGGATGAGAGGAGTGGGGTTTCTTTTCCAGTTACTTTTATTGTTAGTTAACATAGAAAATAATGGGTTTTGTCATGACATTTTCATAGATGTTTTAAAGGATAAAATGTCCATTGATACATTCAAAGAAATCTTTGAAGGAAAAAAGCAAAAAGGCAAGAAAAGCACTGGATTAAGGGATGAGCACTCATTTGTGGTTTTAGAGCTGTGTTAGGAGGTGCTGGGTCTGGTGGTACATGCCTGTACTCCCAGCGCTCAGGAGACTGAGGTAGGGGGCTTGAAAGTTTGAGGACATCCTGAATTACACACTGAGATCCTGTCTCTAAATTAATTCCTTTAGCAATTCTTTGGGCGAGAAACCCAATTGTGGGCAAAGGTGAGGTGGGTGGAAACGGGGCTCTCATGGGAATACTTAGAGTATGAGAGTGAGGAATAACCTAAGATGGGGGTATGCTCGCTGCCTTATGCATCCACCTTCTAGGAAAGACTTGAAGGACATAGTAGAGACAGGAGAAGAAAGTCAGACACAGAGGCACGTCCTGTAATCCTGCCTGTTGGGAGCCTGAGGCAAGAGGATTGCCATGAGTTTAAGGCCTGTGTGGGCTACACAGTGAGTGCCAGGTCAGCTGGAGCTACCCGGTGTAAGACTTCATCTTTTAAATAATTAATTACATGAAATTAAACAGTGGAAGAAAGGAAAAGGAAACTCACTGGAGCAGTCCTAGATGAAAAGGGTAGATCTAACACATAGGAGTTCTTCTTGTAGCTCTGGAATCGGACCCTAGTCAGGAATGCCAGATCTAGGCTAGTTTTTGTGATTTTCATGGCCCCTGAGGAAGCTTTTAGTTCTTGTCTCCTCATTAGATTGTCCTAGAGATCTTGAGATAGTTCATATCTCCCTATTTAAAACTGAACAAAAGGGCGTAGTGGTGCTGGGACACTGGCTTCTGATGACACCACGCGGCCAGCCTCCCCTCAGATCTGAAGTGGGTCTAGATCCCCCACTGTCCCACTGTGCAGCTGGTCCTCTGCCAACATGGAGAGGGACGATGAGCAGCTCAGCCAGTGGCAAGCTGGGCACCAGTCTCCTTTGGAGACTGAGAATTTGCCAATTCTGAATATGCCTCTGTCTTCCAGAAACCCTGGAGTGCATCAGCCACTGAGCATTCAACATTTTCTGGTGATACTGAGGTCCCATCTGGGATCTGCTGAGGCATCCAGGCAGAATGTGGGTGAAGGGGAGTCATAGTTCATTATGTGAACATGAGCGTAGTGTGAGCTATTCCTCCCAAGTGACTCCCACCCCTTCCCAGACATACTGTCAGAGAACCTCATCCCCTCAGCCAGGGAGTATGATTGGCAATGGGTCCCACATGATACCCTTAGGAAGGCCAGGTACTCTAGGAGTGGCCATGACCTTCAGTGAAAATCTGACCCCCTGAGCGGCCTACCAGTCCCAGCTTCCACTGGAATCTCAATGACGTCTCACAGCAGTGCCCCAACAATGCCTTATTCTGGCCCCACAACAGTACCTTCTACCACAGCATCTTTGACACAGGAAATGTTATTGGCACCATGCATGTCTTCCACTGAGGCCCAGGCTATGCTCCCCTCTATGGATCAGATGCTGCACTCTAGAAATCCTTATGGTCCTGAGGTGCCCCCACTTCAGCCACTGCTGACTTTAGAATCCTGGGAATCACTGTTCAACCAGTCAGACTGCCAGGAAGACCCCTTCTTATGTGAGCAGCCTGCACCAGCTCCACAGAGAATTCAGGGGCTCCAGGAGGGGCACCCAGAAGGGAATCCCCAGTTTTGAGGCCTTTTCTCCTGCCAGTACAACAACTGTGGAAAAGCTTTTACCAAGCGCGCCCACCTTGTGAGTCGCCAACGCAAGCACACAGGTGAGAAGCCCCACAAATGCAGCTGGGAAGGCTGTACCTGGTCTTTCTTCCGCTCTGATGAACTTGGATGGCATATGCGGATCCACACCAAATGTAGACCACATAAATGTGACAAGTGTGGCTGACAGTTCATGAGATCTGACCATCTCAGGCAGCACCAGAGGACTTATCAGCAGATGCCAGAATCCCTACAGCCTCAGGCCAACACTGGACAGGCAGATGGTCCTCTTACTTCTGACCAGGAGCTTTAGGCTCATCTCCTTCCTCTCCTTTTGACTTCTCTAACCCAGGATCCTCCTGCCTTGCACCAGCTGGTCTCTGGGATAGTTGCAGGTTCAGATGGAGATAGGAAGATTAGGAAGTGGTGGTAAACCCAGAGTGAAGCTCTGGGCCCTGTCATGGATTTTTCAAAACGCAGAATGGGCTGTGCCCTTGGCCCCCAGGGACCACTAACTTCTGCATTTAGATTGGGAAGCTGGAGCACAGAGAGGATTATATTAGAAAGCTCTTCTCTCAGGTCGCTCCCCAGCTGGAAACCCTTCAGGGTCTCTTGTTTACCTGCTCCATGAAACCCACATTCTCCACCCAGTTCTTCCACAGTTTCCAGAACCAGACTGTGTTTGAACTATGAAATTATCACCCACTAGCAAATGTCCTTGGTAGAGGTCTTTGAAACTATGCTTTATAATGTCTAGAAAACAAAAACAGTGGTCCTGGACATGTCATATGTATGTCAGAATCTCCCTGGCATTGACCATTTACATGACTAGAGTTCCTGTCTCTTCCTATCAGACTTGGATGGAACATCCCACCATAAAACATGGCATCTGGAATTCCATGTGACTGCACAACTGAGCCTCAGAGGGAGCTGATGCTCAATTGGGCAAAAACTGACTAATGTGCTGTGGGAGACAGAGAGCCGGGCAGGGAAATTCTGCCTCCTCTCCTTCCCATGTGTTGTTGCAGGACGCTGTCCCCCACATGCAGCCTGTGGGGAGGCCTCCCCAGCAGTCGGTGACCACACCTGCCTCCTCAAGGCTAGTCATGAAGCAGTCCCAGAGAGGAGAGAGTCACTCCATCCTTCCCCATTCTTCTTGGGCCCATTTGCATTTTCTCACTCCTGTGTCTTGGCTTTAATATCCAAATAAAACAGTATTTCTTTAAAAAAAAAAAAAATCTCAGCTGTGTGTTAAGGGGCCTACTTCCAGGAAATCTTGTGTCAGACAAGTGAACATCGGGTTCCTGAGTGAGTGGCATGTGCTTTTTTATCAGTGTAATCCTGAAGTGAAAGGACAACAGAAATAAACACTATTTGAAAAAAGAAGAGAAAGATGCTGCCGGCCTTTAATTTTTCTACAAAAATAAAAGGGAAAGTGGTAATCATTTGCTCATTCATTCAATAATTATATGTTGAGGGGTGTACTTTGGGAATGTGCTCAGCATTCACAGGGTTCTGGACTTTATCCCCAATGCCAAAATATAACAATAACTCAAATGAAAACAATAAAAGCACAGCTATAAGACATCCGTTTGGAAAACAATAGTAATTATCTATTGAGTACCTAGTGTACAGAGAAACTTTTTGTAGGGTGAGGCTAATAAACTATAGTTTGTTCCCTTGAAAAAAAATTGTTCTTTATAAAATAATGTGTCTTGTTTTAGTTTGGAATCAGCAAGCTAAAACTACAAATTGTTTTATTTTCCAGCAAAGGAAAGTTGAAATGATTGATACTAAGGCAAGGATTTCTCTACTTAGCAGTTAACCTTAAGAGTTTGCAGTTGGATGGTTTTGGAAGGACTGAGCATCTCTTCTGGTTGCTTTTGGTTGTTAGGAGCCATCACGGTGGAAGCCCTGACCCCTTGAACCACTGCAGCAGCAGATGCGCGAAAAAGGAACTAGATTTCAAAATATTTTGTTTTCAGATGTTACTTGTTGTGCTGAAGTCATCATCCAACATCTGATACTGATTTTGAGATTCGTAATTTGTTCTTTTTAAAGAGTCAGATTTTAGAAACATAAACGCATTTCTACTCAGTTTTCCCATGAACTCCATCCCGTAACTCAACTCAAAACATCCTGCTCCTATGGTGTCCTGCTGTGTTTCTGCCCTTACTAGATTAGGACCTCTCCTGGTGCCTGATGGGTACACACAACGCTTGTCTCCAGAACACCAGAAATGCCCTGTGCTATTATAGGCTAGACACACACTCTGTCTACATAGAACTAATCAAAATTCGGGCTGAATTCATACCCAGAGCTCCCTGTATCCTTCTGAATATCTGCAGAACAGCACATTGATGGAATAAAGTATCATATGACATTATCACATGAAATCCATCCTAACCTCAAGGATTGTTTGCAGTGTCAGGAGAGGTGAATAACTTGTAAAGGAACTCTAAAAGTAGTTATTAAGACCATATTATTTTGATATAATTTTATTATAGATGCAGTTAAAATTACAATATGGAAGAATTAGGACTATAGCAAAATGTTCTGGTAGTTGTAGGCAATGCTGCATTTGCCTAGGCATCCTGAAAAGGGATCCTTTGGAAATCCCCCATGCTAGTCTCAGTAAATGTCCCTTGCCTGTCCTCCTCTTCCCTAGGACCCCTGGGCACTGTGGACCCCAGGCCAGATTTCTAGTTCCTGCATTCTGTAAGCCCCATGAAGTCTTAATTTCTTCCTCATTCACTTCATTCTATACACATATTGAACCTCACCTGCTCTGCTGGTGTTAGGGATAAAACATGGCTCTTGTCCTTAAGAACTGCATTGGTTGGTGAGGGAAGCAGACAAGTAGGGTAAATTCCAGTACCTCATGTGTGACGGAGTTCAAGAGCATTGTAAGTGCTTGTAGGGGCAAGGAAATAACTTGTCCTGCCTTAGAAATTTAGAGAAGGTGCCCCAAATGGGGTGTCAGTCTAAAAGATAACTTCAGATTGTCAGATGGGAAAAGGCAAGCCAGGCATAGGGTGCTACATGTGCAAAAGCCTACAGTTTAGAAAGAGGATTTTTTTTCATGGAATTAAAAGAAGACTGTAGTTTGTGGATTAGAGTGGTAGGAGGGAGTGGCTGAACAGGACCTGAACCTTAGTAACTCAGCAGTGCCAATGGGTTGGTCAACAAAGGAATTAAAATTGCTAAAAACTTGAGAAAATTGGAAAAAAAAATTCTTTGTTACGTAGATAATCTGATAGGTAATTGGGCTATTTGTCCAGCTATAGTATTTTTAAAAATCACAATTTTCTTAAGATAGAAAATAAAACTGGTTCTTATTTATTTATTTATTTATTTATTTATTTATTTGGTCTTTTGGAGACAGTCTCCCTGTAGCCCCAGCTGGCCTGGAACTCTGTAGACCAGGATGGCCTCAAACTCAGAGATCTGCCTGCCTCTGCCTCCCATGTGCTGGGATTAAAGGCATGAGCCACCACATTCAGCTTGATTATTTTTAGTTTTTATCTTTTGTGTATAAGTGGATTGCCTGCCTGTATGTAAGTCCACCCAGGTTGCACAGTACCCACAGACGTCAGAAGATGATGTTGGATTCCCCTGGAACTGGAGTTAGCTGCCATCTGGGTGCTGAGAATTGAACCCTGGTCCTCTGCAAGAGCAGCCTATGCTCTTAACCATTCCCCAAAACTGCTTCTTTACAATTCAGATGATGACCCCTCAGTAGCAAGGTCTTTACCCAGCTGTGCTCTGCTGTCTGCATGAAGCAGCTTCATTCCACATGGTCCTTACATGCCTGATTCTTTCTCACACAGGGAACTTAAAGTTTCTTTCTTGTGACTATGATTGTGAAATAGTAATAGCAAAACAGAAGTCTGTTGTTTTCCACAAAAATTTCCAATAGTTTACAGACGGAGGCAGGGGATGCTGTCACTGTGACATCAAGTATTTATCCTTAGTGATTATTCAGCACACAGTAGATTGTCATCTGAGTAAATGAAAAGCAATCCAAGATCCACTTTCAAACTTTCAAACCAAGTATTTGGAATTATCAAGAATAAGAACAGTATTGTTATTTATGTTAATTATTTTATCTATTTAGCTGTAGAGAATTAATTCTGATTGGGAAGGAATCCTAGGAATGCATAAATAAATTACATTTAGAAATTCTAAGGTTTGACTACTGATGCTGTGGTGAGGCTGTTGAAAAATAACCAGTTTTGCCTCAAAGCCTCAAAGCATATTTTCAAATATAGAATATAACTATATAAAAGCTAAATATAAAAATAGATAGGTAAAAGCAAAGTCAGTATAGAAAGTATATCAGAACAAAATGGTATGCTGCAAAAAGAATGTGATAAATATCCTCTTGGTGAATAAAGGCAGTGTCCTGGAGCTGTTAGAAAATCAAAATTAAAAAGTAGAAGTGTAGTTATTTTGATTACATATTCACACCTTGGTTACTGTAAGAGTTCACAAATTCTAGAAGAAATAGTTGGAATCAGGGAAACAAACCCATGATGCTATGTTTTTATAAGTAAGACCTGTCTTTAGTTTTACTCACCAATACATGATGGACCACCTTAACAGGACAAAACAGTGATAAACAATTCAGAAAGGAAAGACTTTCTTAATTTTAGGCTCAGTGAGACAGCTAGGGATGTAGTTATTTTCTGCATATGCAAACACACAATGAGTATAAATCATAATCAGAATGCTGCCACTGCACAAGTAGAAAACTGAGCCGGATGGCAAACTTTTAAAGGAAGAGCGAAGCACTCACATGTGCAAAAATCTAAGCTGACTAGTCAGTTTGAGGAACTGCAAACTCTGAAATGCCTTCAACACTGGCACATCTTTGAAAACATCCCCTCTGCATCTGTATGTAGATTACCAGGTTTTTTTTTTCAAAACTTTTATAAGAGACCTACAGATAGGACCTGCAGGAAGCAATATGGCATGTCAAAAATATATTGGGCTATTTCTTCTCTGACATTATGGGCTGTCATTGAGCGCTTCCAGAGATTATTGGCATGCTCTTTTGAACATAAAGAGGGAATGGTGGATTAATGATCAACTGACACTGGTGTGCAAATTTGAATTCCCTTCCCCCCCAGTTTATTAATTACATACACAGTGTTTTGTGAATTCATTCTTAAGAGCTTCAAAGAAAAATCAGACATGTGTACTTGGTTTTCAAAAGTTCAAGAACTAGTTCGCTGTTTGTTTTCTTTGAAGGAAACCTGTATCTCAGAACCATTTGTGCTGTGGTGGATTATGCCAAAAAAAAAAAAAAATCTGTTCGAAATTCAAAGGAAAAGTCATTTTAGAGAGCAACAGTAGGTTGTGGTCATTTAAGAAGTGAATACTAAATAAAAAATTGGTATAAAGTCAATACTCTTCACCAGAGGAAATAACATTTGCTAAGTTCACATTTACATTTTTCTGAGTGATTACCCATAATGGAAATTTCAGAGGTACTCTCTAAATGGTAGGAATAAGTGGGGTTAAAGCCAACCATGTGCAATAATTTTATGGAATCAATGAAAATATGACCCTAGAACTTTGAACTGATCCTTGAACAAAATAACAGCAACTTCATCTATGATTACACACACTTAGTTGGTCTGTACTATTTATTTGATGTGGTCTGCCCAATAATGCTGCTTGCAACTCAGCACCACTACCTATATACAGTTGTGGTTTGGCCAATCACCATAGTCAGTGCAGTGTGTTTTCATCGTGCTCTGCCTTGCCCCCACCACAGGCTTACACAGCTCTGGAAGAGAGGTTCAGTGGTCCTGCTGAAGACTCTAGAAGGGATGGCAGCTGACTATAAGTCTCTGAAGACTTCCTGTGTCTGTTTGCTGCATAAGGTCCCTGGTTACCTAAGGGTGCATAACAGAGTGTCTCAACCTTATGAACTAGTACTCAGTACAGCAGAGCTGCTCCTCTCATAGCTCTAGAGGCTAGGGGTCTGAAATCAGGGGGCCTGCAGGGTGCACTCCTTAATTTGGAGCTATCTCACTCCAGACTCTGCTTTGTTACTATGTGGTCACCTTCCCTTTGTGTCACTGTTCATTTCTTATAAGGAAACTGATTAAAGATCACTCTAATCAAGAATGACCTCATTCCAAAGGGGGCTGGAGAGAAGGACCAGTAATTAAGAGCACTGACTGCTCTTGCAGAGGACTCGGGTTCAAATCCCAGCACCCACATAGCAGCTAATAACTATCCGTGACTCCAGTTCCAGGGGATCCGATGCCCTCTTCTGAACTCCATGGGCATTGCATGACGCAGATGCACTTACATACGTACAGGCAGTATACTCATACACTTAAAATAAAAATAATAAATAAAATTAAAAAATAAAAAGAGAATGACCTCTCTAATTGCTCACATCTGCAAAGACCCTTCCACATAAAGGTCATATTATGTAGTTCCAGGTGGACATACATTGGAGGCCATGGGTATAGGTAACCCACTACACCAAGCAGTAGAAATAGTGTAAACATAATTTAACATTACAAAAGTCACTTGTTACATAAATATTTCTTCCATTTTGGACATTAAACTAAACATTTTAAAGACCACTGATTACTCTTAGCATGATACTGACTCTAGTACAAGGATGCTTAATTAGAGGGGATCTAAATATGATCAAAATATAGTGTATGAAATTCATGAAAATTCAACAAAAATTAATTTTTAAAAAAGTAGAAGAATTAAGTGCAAAACCCTAACCCAAATTTTTCTCATAAGATTTTTCACTTGCTTCACGAGGATTAGTTCATGGAAACACTTGCCTCTGCCATGTTTTGGTGATGTGTGAAGTCAGCTTATGAAGGATTCCTATACTAAACGAAGGGCTTTGGACTTAATCTAGGAAAAGGACTAATGGAGATTCACTGACTTGAAAGAGTTCAGCTGATGGCATGAAGGATCCAAAGTTCCAAAGCAGTGGGAACAGCACAGAAGAGCTGCCTGGGTTTAGGCCACCTTGACAGAGATGCTTTAGAACCAGTTAGAACTTGATGCTGGCTAATACTTACTGAGTGCTTTCTATGTGCCGGGCATTATTCTAAACATTTTTAATATGTTCATTTGTTAAGTTTTGCAATAACCCTATGAAGTAGTACTATTCAATTTTTTTTACTTCAGATGAAGAAACCAAGTCAGAAATGCTTGCTGAAGATCACACAGTAATTACAGGAGCCAGGGCTTGAACTCAATGTAATAGGGAAAGAGAAGGAATTGGGAGTGACTTTGTTTCGTTCCTGTGTCTGGACAAGTTAGGAAGGAGCTGACAGGTCCTGAGTACGTAGCTGTAGTTTTAGATGTAGTATTATGTTTGAAGAGCTGCTGGTTAGAAATACAGATGAGTGTGTCCCATAGGTTTTTGGAAAGTATTGGCAATAGTTTTCTGTTAAAATGCATCTTATCTGACTAATAATAATGGTGTTTTAATATATGTATATATATATATGTATGTATATATTATCCAGCTGCAGTGAAACGTGAAAATTAATACTGTATTCTAAAAAGAAAAACAGTGCTTTGAACAGGGCGAAAATGTTTGTGATTATGTAGTCTCATGTCGTTTTTAAGTTAGGCACATAAATATCATCTTAGAATCAGATAGAGGAGAGGAATTTGTGATGAATTTGCACCCAGCAGGTTATAAGTGAATGTACTTCATCACAAACCCCCCATACTCGCCCTGTGCTCCACGCACTTTCTTACAAACATACCCCTGTGTGGCTGTAACCACAGGGTATTCCACTTCAAACCTGGCTGTTTATGGGAACTGCTTTTGTCAAAATCATTAAAGAAAGAAATGCCTGTGAATTCTCCTCCCAAAGCACTGCCTGTTTTTGGTGTCATTTTGGTCTCATTAATCAGTGTTGCAGCAAGGCAGACACTGTGCTGTGTATTTTACTGTCCCCAGCACAGCGGCTCCTATAACTCTGCCCCCAGGCTGACGCATTGGGGGAAAGCAGGGAGGGAAACCATCAATCTTCCCGGCTGCTTGTGTCAGCGGCGAGTCCTCCCCCTTCCTGTTGGCTGGCTCTCTCACCACCTGTGTTTAGAATTAGCACCAAAGCTGCTGCTGAGATGAATAAGAACCACTGTCCTTGTCACCTGCCCTCGTATGGGCCACCACTTCTCAATGAAAGCAAATACATCAGCAGTTATCTCTAGTGGGAACAGGGTAGGTGAGTGTCACGCATCCCTTTCATGTTATTTCATAACATGAAATTAGATTTTAGGTTATATATTTTAGAAGGTTGCATCAATTAGTTGATCAAAGGGGTGAAAATAAATAATTTGTTGAGTGCTATCTTCTCAGTGTCTGCTTCAGAGTTATGTACAGCTGAAGTTGATCTACCTGGTTCAAGGCTGGTCTCTGCTATTTACCATCCATCCTCCCATGCCTCTGTTTGCTCCTCTGTAAAACAGGATCAGAGTGCTACCTATGAGTTTCTAAAGGATTAAACGAGGTCATGTATTCACTGCTCCTTTTATAGTGCTAGCCCCTGAAAGCACTCCACAACCATTAGCTAATACAACTCCTTGCTCAAATAAAGAGGCAGGATCAGAGAGGTTAAATGATATATGAAAAGTATTAGAGGGCATAGAAGGCATTTGACCCTCGCACTCGCTGATCCCAGAACCTAAAGTCCTTTAAGTTATACTGTGTTGTTCCCATCCTAGTTCCAGTTTACAGGTACTAATAACTTAAAATGTGTAAGCTTTGTGAGTCATTTGATGTTATCTCTCATTTCCCACATTGTAAAATGAACATTGTTATTACTGACATTCCTGTTGATATGAGACTCTTATGGTTACTTGCCAATTGATTGAGCTATATGCAGACAAAGTAGACCTATTTTTTAAGTTTGATGACAGAAAATGCTTATGCCCTTTAAACACTTGAGCAATATAAAATATCAAAGAGAAGACAAAGTTGCCCCATCCGCTCAGGTAGCCACCAGTAAGGTAGGTGTGAGTCTCCCTTCCTTGTCAACATTTATCTAGTTAACACGCACTTGAACAAAGGACTGTTGCCTGAGCAGTGTCCTTGACCCATTACAGATGTGATTTGCCCAAGGAAGTTCAGCAAGTGCCTACCAGCATCAGGTTCCTGTGTTGTGGCTCCAGAGTCAGGCTTCTCTGCCAGTCCATTCAGTGTCTACATTCTTTCTGTTCAATTATAGGATCTGCTTGAATTACATAAAATGAAAGCTAATTTCATTAATGCTTCCCTAACTGATGGCTATTAGTTGCCTGTAGTCTTTAGTAATTATGTAATCTTGTGGGTAACACTAGAGAGCCTTTTATTCCTGTGTGAATATTCCTATAGGACAGATTTCCATATGTTGAGTGATTGGTTCAAAATAAAACACATTTCTGATCCCCATACATGGTTTGATAGCTTATGAAAAGCTACCAACATGCCAGGCACTGTGCGGATTTATACCAATAAACTCTTCACCGTCCTTCTAGTCATTTGAAGTATGTGCTTTGTTGTCTTCCTTTATAGATGCTACAAATGTACTTCCTAAGTACTAAGAACTTGAATCCATGCAATCTGGAACTAGTTCTTACTTCTTAATCATGACTAATAACCAAGATAGCTAGCATAATCATATTTTACTGTTTCTCTTTGTCATTTTATAACCTAGACTGAAGTTGAGTTAGTAATCTGAGCTGACAGGAGGATCTGAACTGATACAAATGCGGTCAGAACAACCCTAAGGGTGCCGCCAATTTAGAGGAAGAAAGGAAGCTATGAACGGCTGGGATGTGACTGGATTTCACGTAGTGGAGGGTGGACTGTTGGAAGAGATCGCCTGTGAACTATCTTAATGTCAGGAAAATAGTTTTGAAATCTGTTTTTTTGTTCCTTATAAGAAATTTACCTTATGTCTCTTCCAAAGGTTCAGAGCCCTGGAACTAGTTACGGAACTATTTCATATATTTTATCTAAGAATTTTGGCAACTCAGCTTTACTTAGCTAAGGTTACCTGTTATTAGTCCAGGCTTGGGTTAACCAACTGAGCTACTGACCATAATACCCAGCCTTCTGTACCCTATAGTGCTTGACTATTGAATCTAAACTCCGGTAAGAGATCAAGAGCCCAGGAGGGTTGCCACACAGGGAGGGACATGGATAGTACAGAGCTTTCTAGCCTTAGGTGACTTTGTTCTGTCTATCACAACTGTGTTGTTAAAAATATCACAGTGGGATCATTTCTTTGTGAAGGCCAGGCCTTTTATGCTTTCTGAATCCCCAAGCCATAAGGATTTATGGAATTGGACATTGCCAAGTAAGTCTAACCAACTGTTGAAGAAGATGAACTTGCTGGTCAGGATGTTTGTTTTTCTTTCTACCTAAGACTAGAAATACAGCTTCCCCTTCTGTTGACCATCATGACTGCCAAATGACTACTTCTGACTATTCATTAATGAATATTCTTTCTGAGGTTTCACTGTATTATGGTGTAAACCATAAGCAAATAAACTTGCCCTTCACACTTTAACAGTTTTATTGTGTGTCTCCTATGTATTAATTGTCAGACCATTAGTCTTTCCATCTCAGCCTCACTATGAAAGTACTGGGAGAGCTGTTAGAACTCAAGATGCTCTTGCCAAATCTCAGAATGATTACACTGGCATCTTAGGGGACCCAGGCACCAATATTTTTAAAACTTCCAGGTAATTACTGTGCAACCAAGACTGAGAACTAACTATAAGCTTAGAAGGAATCTTCTCTTTTTCATTCATACATAGTGTTTTCATCAGTACCCCATTTTAGGAAGTTGAAATGAAGATTAAGATTAGATTGTTAGGAGCTGGAATGATGACTCTGTGGTTAAGAGCACTGACTAGTCTTGCAAAGGACTTGGGTTCAGTTAGCTAACAACAGTCCATAACTCCAGTTCCAGGGGATCTGATGCCCTCTTCTAGCCATCTTGGGCATTGCATGACATGGGTGCCCTTACATACATGCAAGCACACATTACACACATTAAAAAAAAAAAAAAAAAAAAAGAATAGGTTGTTAGCTATTAGTGCCTGTCTTAGTTTTCCTGTCACTGTGATAAAATACTCTGACAAAAGCAACTTAAGGGAGAAAGGGTTTATTTTGGCTCACAGTTCCAGGTTACAGTCCATCATGGTGGGACGTCATGGTGACAAGATTTTGAGGGAGCTGGTTCCATCACATACATAACCAAGAACAGAGAGTAATGCAGTCCAGTACTCAGCTCACCTTCTCTACTGTATACAGTGCAAGACTCCCTGCCTAGGTAATCACAATAATCCCTCAAAGAATATATTAGCTACTTTTCTGTTGCTCTGATAAAACACCATGACCGAGGCAACTTGTAGAAGGAAGTTCATTTGAGCTTATGGTTCCAGAGGGATAAGAGTCCATCCTGGTGGGGAGATATGGCAGCAAGCATGGTGTCAGGGGCAGAAAGCTGAGAACTTGCTTCTTCAAAGGCAAACAGAGCAAGCAGAGAGAGCAAACTCAAAGTGGGGCAAGACTATGAACACTCCAAGCCTGCCTCAGCGACATACTTCCTCCAACAAGGTTTGACCTCCTAAAGAGTCCGTGACCTCCCAAACCAGCATGACCAACTGAGACCATATACCAAGAGTTTCAATGTTTGAGCCTATGGGAGATATTTCACATTCACACCACCACAAAGAGGTTAGGCTTAGTCTAGATGATGCCTCACAAGTGTGCCCTGAGACTTCTCTCCTAGGCGTCAAGTTGAATACTAACCAGCACAGTGCTCAAATGCACCTTTTAAACTCTAGCATGTATCAGAATCACCATGGAGGATTGTTAAAACATAGTTCACATAACTTTCTCCATTTCTTCTGTGATAAACTTATTAGAATTCCTGATTTATAGATCTAGAAGATTCTAGCATGCACCCAAGTTTAAGATGATGTTGCTGGTGCAGAGAGCACACATTGAGAACCTCTGATCTAATCGCTTCCCTCCACCTTCTGTCCTTTGCCAGGGCAACTGCCTTAAGTAGTCTATATTTAAAATATCAGTGTTATAAAAAAAAAAAAAGATCCTGGATCGTAGAGGATGCTCCACCTTGTTGGTCAAATCTAAGTAATCATCCAATCTCATTAAAAGCAATTTACTCTTTATGCTAAAGCAAACTTGCCTTTATGCAAAATTGTTCCCCTAAATCCCTTCTACTTCAGAATTGGAGACAATACCAGATAGGTTTCTGATGTCCCAGTGTAGGACTTGGATTTCATTTTTCCACAAAAATAATTTTCCTAATGTTTACATATAGTCAAAATGCTGCTATTATAACCATTCTTCGGGAATACTGTGCACTCAAAGGGGCTTTGATGGGCTGCCTCCCAGGAGTTTAACAACCATTTAAGAAATTAAGTTTCTGAATTTCAGAAAAGCAACTTTTAAACAAACTCTTACAACAAAACTTGTTTAGTAACTGCCTGTAACTGAAACATTTTGTTCATTTTGTTTATAGTTATTTTGCCCTTTCCATTTGGAGCCAAAATGGGAGAGAAACGATTTGTCACGTATTCAACTAACATTTATTAGGTGCCCAAAATGTACCTGGCACTGTACTATTTACTGGGGATATAAAGATGAAAAGACAGCCCCTGCCCTAGAGGGGCTTGTATTCTAGGTGGAAAATATTTGCTCAGCAAATAAGAAAATATTTACCAAATTACTGATGTGATATGTGCAATAATGAGAAACTGATGGAGAGGGGATCTGTTCTGCCATGGGGCAGGGGGGCTGATGAAGGGACATCGTGTGTGTGTGTGTGTGTGTGTGTGTGTGTGTGTGTGTGTGTGTAATGGTATGTATAGAATTGGGGAACATTTATTACAGGTGGAAGACAGAGTTCTTCTGGCAGAAAAGGAAGCAGATGTGCTAGAGTGGTAAAGCAGTGCAACAAAGAGGGCATGGTGTCAGGGCCTCCCAGGTACTATGATTGAATGGGATGAAGTGCTCCTGGTGTTGGAGCCTCACCCAGGGAAGAAATGAAAGTTTATGCTAGCTCAGTGTGTGGTATTTCTACTTTTATCGCAGCCTTTTTGAAGAACTTTGTTTTCCTTCCTATTTATCAGTAATTTTCAACAGAATATGATTGCTTGCAAAATGTCTTGAGTCAGGTAGACTAAGATTGTGTATTAGGGAAAGAACTCATGTGTTGGGAAAAGAAAAGCCACCTCTTCACTCCTGTTATCCAGCCACATACTAAGCTCTTCTTTGCACTGGTCTACACATTGGACACATCAAAACATGATACATACCAACAATAAAAAATACAAACTTGAAAACCATGGCAATTTAGGGCTGGTGACATGGCTCATTGGTAGAGCATTTACCTCCCTAGCATGTGCAACATTTTGGTTTGATCCCCAGCACCATCAAAGTGGGGAGCGGGGAAGAAAAATATAAATCAGTGTAATCTAATCTTCACAAAAGTCTAAGGACTTCTGTGGTAAGTGGACAACTCTGAGATTCTGGCAAAAGAAAATATTCTCCAGAGGCTGAAGAAGGGGCTTCAGCAGATATTGAAATGAAAGTAAGAACAATGCTTTTGAGGTGCAGTAAGCCTGTCATTGGCCCCCACAGGTAACTATAAAATTGTGTCTTCCCAGGAAGAACAGAGACCAATATGAGAATTTCCTTATGAGGAAAACTAATCTTAAGCATTTTAGATTGTTCTCCATACTTTAAATTTTTTAGTATTTATCTCTTGACTGTATTACCGCTTATTTTGTTATAAAAAATAAATCATTTAGTAGTAACTAGGATGTACATGGCATGGTTGATTTAGCAAGCAGTGTTTCTGGACATTAAATTTGTATATGCCGTGTTTGCATGATACTGTAATTTAGTTTTAATCACTTTTCTAATGAAAACCAAAGGAGCTTACTTCTTTCTGTACTTTCATATGATCTTCATTTAAGTGTAGTTTTAGCTCCCCTGAGGTGATAATCATCTTTCCTGAGAGCTGAACTCCCATGATTTTAATTGTTTTAATTTTTTACATTATGTGTGTGGGCATGCTCATGTCACAACATGCATGTAGAGATCAGAGGACAACTTGGGTAAGTCAGGAAGAACTTTCCACTAGGTGAGATCTGGGAATTGAATTCAGGTCATTGAGTTTAGGTGACAAGTACCTTTATCTGCTGAGCCACCTTGCCAGCCCTCCCATTTTGTCTTTTTTGTATCATGGGGAGACAATCATCAAATTACCATTTGACTAGCAGAGAAAAAGACCAGAAGAAAATAGCCCAAAGAGATGTTTTAGCTGCTAAGAAATGGCTACAGAAGGAAATAACTATAAATGTACAGACCTGCTATTTAAACCATCTGTTTAATAAAACACAGCAGACTAAGTAATTGATAAAGAACAGACATTTGCTCTCTTACAGTTCTGGAGGCTGGAAGTTCAAGACCATTCTAGAAAGGGCTACGCTAGGCTTCCAAGGGGCACATTATTGTCACATCCTCCAGAGGGGATGTACCCATGTCATCACATGGCAGAGGGAATAGAAGGGCAAGAGAGAGTGAACTTTCTCTGGTCTTTTTTATAAGGACATTAGTCATAGTCTTGTCACCAAAAACCAACCCCCTTTTTTTGTATGTGTGTAGAAGAACTTTGACATTGCAAAAAAAAAAAAATCCATATAAACTAGAAATTGGTTTTCAATAACATTAGTAATAGAGAATATGTTCTAGAAAGTAGAGGTGACTGGATGTAAAATTCTGGCAGCAATTTAATAGAAGAGAGCCCAATGGTGAATACCTGATGAAGACAGAAGTGTTGTCTGTGGGGAGCTTGGAATGATACTTACAGAAATGCACATAACCAGACTGAATTGTTTTCATAGGTGTTATGAAGTTTCATATAGTTAAAGGTTCTCTCTACATGCACTTCAGTTTCACAACATGGCATATGTGATAGATGGCCTAGAATACCTAAATGCAAAAGGGAGTATTCACACATGGTATTTAACTCCTTGATTCACTAGCATATATACTTCTAAACAAAGTTTTTTTCATTTTTATTGTTTTTCTTTTTTTATTTTTTAGAAGAAGCATTTCATTACAGCTTTAACATAATAACAATTTCCAGAGCAAAGATACATCTCTTTCAAAAGTGGCTATAAAATTTTTAGGTTCACAGTTGAATTAATACAGTTGTACAATATTGAACTCAGTATAAACCCTGTAAGACATAAAATTGAATGAGTTTTTAACCTTTAAAAAAGATCTCCATTTCATTTTAAAATATGCTGTTTCTTACAGAAAGACTCACTGTTTTTGCTAATAACACTTAAATGTTGGCTCATGTGTCTCTAATCTGCATGTATCTGATTATTACTAGCCATGGTCGGTTGCACTTGGATCCTTGGCACCTGTATATGGATATAAAGTCATTGGGTATTTTATATTTCTGAGTGTTTTGCCAGGAATGTATGTAGGTGCACCCATGTGTGTAATGCCTGCAGAGGCCAGAAGAGGGCCCGGAATCTCCTGGAACTGGAGTTACTGACTTTTGTCTGCTGCAAGAGTGCTCTTAACCGGGGAGATATCTCCCCAGTCCATTGCATAAACCTCTAAATGATTGTGCTGTCATCACACCTAGGGCTTACTGCACCTACAGGGTGGTGGTCATGGGAAGCAGGGCCTCCAGTGTCAATACCTGCAGAGCAGCCACCACCACCTGTGTGTCTTCTCTTTTTGCATTTTTTCCCTTTTTCTTTGCTGTTGCTGCTTCTTAGCAAAACTGCTACAAAACAAAACTGTACTCACTGCACTCTAGTTGAGATTTAGAGCTTCAGTCTTCTGGGGTGAAGAAAGCACTATAGGATGTGTAGAGCTCTGATAACAGGGAGGTCACAGACCCTCCTGGCTTAGAGACTGCCACTGCTTTCCTAACTGGGTCATTCATAGGAGGTCTGACTTAAGTTTATTTCAAAGCTAACATAAAATTCTGGTTCTGGAGTGATGTCAATAGCCCAGTAAGTTCCATCCGATTTTATTTTATTCATTGTGTAGTCACAAGGATTGAACAGTGTAGCATTAATATCAGAACCTGGTTTCCGGTCACAATTCCACTCTCATCAGTGGCATTCTTTGCAGTAACACCTTTCATGTAGAACTGGTCCATAACTGCTGGATCAGGTTCCCTCATCAGAATTTCCAGGGTTTGATTTGACTGAGGGATTATCCCACTCTCTGGGAAATCCGAAGTATATAAATACCCATGGCCAGAATTCATACATCATATTCAGGATGCTGCTGTATTTGGGGAAATTGCACTACGAAGCTCTGTTCATTCCTGAAAATGCCAGTGTGGGTACCCTTGGTGAGACGGTATTGTGAAATTATTATTTTTTAATTATTTATGGGCTGGAGAGATGACTCAGCAGTTATGAACACTGTTCTTGCAGAAGACCCAGGTTCAAATCCCAGCACCCACATGGCAGCTAACAACTTTCATAACTCCAGTTCCAGGGGATCCGACGGCCTATTCTGTCCTCTGTGGGCATCACATGACATGGGTACACTTACTACATGCATAACACTCAAACATATAAAATTAAAAATAATAATAGTAATAAATAAAATATATAAAAATTATTTATTCTTATTTTATGTGTATTTATTTTATGCAGGAATGTATTGCCTGCATGTGTGCAAGTGCATCTGTGTCATGCAATGCCCGCAGAGGTCAGAAGGGGGCGTTGTATTTCCCTAATCCTGAGGTTATGGACAGTTATTGGCCTCCATGTGGGTGCTGGGAATCAAATCCGGGTCCTCTGCAAGAGCAATTAATACTTTTAACCACTGAGCCATCTCTCCAGCCCCATATTGTGAAATTCTTATGAGAACTTGCAGGTGGGACTAGAGAGATGGCTCAGAGGTTAAGAGCACTGACTGCTCTTGCAGAGGACCCAGGTTCAATTCCCAGCACCCACATGGTGGTTAACAACTGTCTGTAACTCCAATTCCTGGGAATCTGCCTCCCTCTTCTGACCTCCACGGGCATTGCATGATATGGTGCACCTACCTACGTGCAAGCAATACACTCACACACATAAAATAATAACTAAAACATTTTTAAGTTATTTTTAAAAAGAACTTGCAGAAAAATGGATAGAGCTTGAAAATATATTTAGCAAGGTAACCCAGATCCAGAGAAATGAAAATATACTAATCAAAGTAACCTAGACTCAGAGAGATGAAAATTGCATGTTCTTTCTCATATGTGGATTCTAGCTTGTAATGTGCACACATACACACAGACACACACACTCACATACACTGTATGGAGACACACATGGGTATAAGCTGTGAAACTAGAACAGAAACTACAAGAGAGGAAAAAGAAGAGTTGAGGAAGGATAGGAAAGCAAGAAGAGACATGATATGACGGGGAAGGGAAGCTGTTGGGAGGGTGGAAAAGTCCAGGGGGAGTCAGGGTGTGGAAGGGGGTCAAAAGAACTAACAAAAACTAATTTTGTTTGAGGATGCCATAATGAAACCTGAGACTGTATATGCTAATTTAAGATTCTTTTAAAGAAAAAAAAAAAAGCTTTGAATTGAGTCAAACCCACTGCCATCCCTAGCAGGGGACTAGTGCTTTCAGCAGGAGGATGATACCCTGTGTCTTCCAAATAAACCATCTCTTTGACATGGGCAGACTGCTAGAGTTCTGGTCTCAACTGAAAAGTGCCCTTGACTTTGTGTTGAACGTTTCTAAAAGATACGTTTCTCTTTTGAGAAGTGGTTTGGGGGTGGAAGATGGTAGGAATGGCGATATTCAAAGGCCAGCCAATCTTGAAGTCAAGAAATTCCAATTCTGAATGCTGCCCGGTAGGAGGGAAGAAGCACAGAGCTGGAGGCAGCAGTGAGAGCTCAGACTGACTGGCTGGCCTGTGGCTCTGGGAAGGTTCTTAGCCCCACAGTGCCCTTCCCTGGAAAGCGACACCAAAGCCCTCTGTCAAAGAAGAAGGAGTGAACGTTCAGAAAACAGAGGTAGAGCTCTTGAAATTAGGAATTGGCTTAAATAAGTCTGCAGAAAACTATCTGGAAAATTGTTTATTTCTTTTCAGCCCTTCCCGAGATTGACAACACATGACAGTGCTTAGCATAGATGTCTGTAGTGAACTCACTGTCTAACAGATTGGTCACTCCTTTTTCATCCATTACAAATTATTTTTCTCCAAGTTTCAACTGTTGCCCATGTGTTGTTGTTGCTGTTGTTTTGCGAGTGCTGAAGACCTGCTTTGTTTTGTTCTGAGCACATTTACTGTATTGGCTCCCGGTCAGAGTGTCTGGCTCTGTTTCTAGGTAGAAGCAAACCCACTTTCTTTGGTGATGAGTGGGCATTTCTCAACAGACTAGGGTTGTCGTACTTTGTAGGAGCCAGAGCTGACTTCAGCAGAGCATTGCTGAGCCATGGTCGATGTTTCCAGGAAGACCTGGTTCCTTTAAAGAGTCAAACTGTTGTTTTCTACACAGGGTCTCTTCTGCCTCAGCTCTTAAGTCTTTAACTGGTAGTAGAGATAGTTTCAAGAAAACCTTGACTCCAATGGCTGAAACAGTAGAGCACTGTAAATGATAGAATTGAGAAGGACCAAGAGCTAAGGGGCAAGCGTTTTCAGCTGTATGATTTATTTATAGACAATAAGAAAAACAGACTGACAGAAAGTGATTTCCATCCACATTAGCTGCTAATGCTGCTGCTTTCTTTATTGCAGCCTGTGATAAAAATTCCATTTTGGGGCTAGCAAGATGGGCAAATGGGAAGGGGCACCTGCTGCTAAGCAAGTTCATTTCCCAGAATTCACAAAGAAGGTCCTCTGACCTCCCTGACACACACACACACACACACACACACACACACACTGTAGTATGTGCACTCCCACACACACGTGCACACACAAAATAAATAAATGTAAAAAGTTTTATTTTTTATTTACTTCTATTTTACATGTAGGAGTGTTTTACCCTGCATGTATGAGTGCAACTGCACTTGCAGTGCCCACAGAGGCCAGATGAGGGTGTTGGATCCTCTGGAACTGGAGTTATGGAAGGTTGTTAGCCATCAGTTGCATCCTGGGAACCAAACCTGGGTTCTCTCCAAAAGCAGCCAGTGCTGTTAACCTCTAAGCCATCTCTCCAGACCATTTTAATTAAAAGAAATTTTGAAAAATTCACATATGAGTACTGTATTTACATCAATTCTACCCCTTCCTCACCCTCCCCAGCTCATGCCATGTGCCCCCCCTCCCCCGTTCCTTTCAGTTTCCTGTCTCTTTGACTGTTATTGTTACATATACATACACACGGGGCTGGAGAGATAGATCTATGGTTAAGAGCACTGACTGCTCTTGCAGAGGACCCAGGTTCAACTCCCAGCACCCATGTGGCGGCTACAAGCTGTCTTTAACTCCAGTTCCAGGGGAATCCGAAGCCCTCTCCTGACCTCTGCAGCATTGCATGACTCAGGTGCACTCGGTACATGCAGGCAATACACTCATACACATAAAATAAAAATAAGCAATAAAATATTTTTAAAACATATACATACACACATTTATAATGCAGAGTCCTTTTAGTGGTACTCCTGTGCATGTGTGTTTTGGGCTGACCACTTGGGATTAGCTAGCCTGTCAGGAAGCTGTCTCTGGAGAAAACTAATTCTCCCTCCCTTAGCCTCAGATTGTCTGTTGCTCTTCTTACCTGTAAGACATGGAGGTTGTTCAGCCAACTGTCCAGTTTACCTTTCTTTGAGCACAGTCAAAACAAGGATGATGACTAAGCAATTGATGTTACCTCTGGATACAGTAGGACTTTGTAAAGAGAATCCTTGGGAGCATTTATCTAATCCTTAAAAGATTTTAGGGTTACTTCTTCAGAGGGGGAAATGTTAGAGTAGCCAAAAGTCCCATTAAAAAAAAAAAATCAGGCAAAGAAGAAGAAAGAGTACATGAAGTTATCAGAAAAAAAGTGATGGGGAGATATGGAAGGATTGGAGGGGAGGGAGTGGGCATGGATTTGATCAAGACACCTTATATGTATGTATGAAATTCTCAATAAATTATTTATTTTAAAAAAAGACAGAATCCTAAGTCTTTGTTTCCCACCATGATTTTCAAGTTGAAAGTATTCCAGAGGGTCAGTGAGCTGGCTCAGGTGATAAAGACACTTGCCACCAAGCCTAAGGACTTGAGTTCAATCCCCAGAACCACATGGATATGGCAGGAGAGAGCCAACTTCTACAAGTTGTCCTCCTTGACGTCTGCATGCACATCATGACATACCACTCCCAATAAATAAATGTAAAAATAAAATTTTAAGAGTTTTCATGCTGGTAGATAGCCTGAAATCCTTTGGTACGGTTTATTCATGTGGGATTAAAATCAGAAGCCCTCTTGAGTGATTGCAAGCACTGTCTTCTATAATAACAGTTTAGGATCTTCAACTGCATTTGAGTATAGTCATTAACATTAAGAAAATTATAAAGTTTGGATGTGCCCAGGACCTTATTCAAGATAGTACCACCTCTGTCTGGAATTGGTAAACTCAGTCCTCCACCCTCTTTTCTGTACTATATCAAGTTCTGTGTGGGTTGCTGGTGTGGGTTCTAAAGTGAGCTGATACATGGATTGAATGGAAGTGGCTTTTGTTAAGGAAATATTCCTGAAATAAAAATGATGATGGATCATAAAATGTTCCTGTTTACTCTGTCCACACTGTGGAATCCTTTTCCTCCAGCGAGTGCATGCCTGTGGGCTAGTCTTGAAGCTGTTTTCCTTGTTTCTTGACTGCTGTCCACTGGGAAGCCTTGGCTGCTTTCATTTTTATTCTCTAACTCCAGTGCTTTTGAACACAGAACCCCCATCCTCCCACCACCCAAACTGCACATTCCAACTCCGTGATCTCATGGCACCAGGCGCACCTCCCTGCCATGCCGTCAGGCCGCCTGCTGGCTCCTGCAGGCGAACAGACAGCAACATAAACTCAGCTCAGAAGAGCAGGATGCTCTCTGTATATTTTTAAGACTAGGAATCCAGGTCCCCTTTAGAGGCTGTATTTGTTTAATAGCTCCTTGAAAACTGAACAAAACATTTCTTGTTGCTCTTATTTCTTGGTAATATCATTCCCTCTGTACTGATGTACAGAATCTTACAAACTAGAGAACGGAAAAGATGTGTTAGATCACATCTAATCTGTTCCCACTGGTCACAGTTGCTTTTTCCCACAGTCTGTCCTCTTATGCTTTTCTCTTCTAGTCTTCTCAAGAATTTATTTTCCCATTTCTCCTGGGGCACAGTTTCTGAGTTTGACCATGGAGGAATTTATATGGAATTATTCGTTTTCTTTTTTTTTTTAATCTTAATATCCCTGGTCTTCATAACCCTTTACATTGCCATAAACAGTTGCTCTTCTTCCTGCTCAAGTATTTCTGGGTGGGATTTTTTTTTCCTGTCCATTTATTAAGTTCAGATTTTGTTTTTTGCTTTGCTTTCTCTCTTCATCAATCAGCCCTGAAGCCCATTAATCATTTTTTTTTTTTTTACTGCACTTAAAACCCCTTTGCTTATTCCCATATCAGAAACCCAGAGCTAGTTAAGGTCCCTGGGTACTGGAGGAAGCCTCACTAATATATTCTCTCTCTCTCCCTCTCCCTCTCCCTCCCTCCCCTCCCCTCCCCTCCCTTCCCTTCCTCTCCCTCTCTTAGTCACTATCCTTTTCCCCTTAATTCTCAACTGAAAACTACTCCTAAAATACTGTTTTTAGTTGTGATTTGAACAGTTAGTTGAAGATGTCCTGTGTGTACATGTGTGCATGTGTGAGTGTGAGTGTGTGTGTGTGTGAGAGAGAGAGGGAGAGAGAGAGAGAGAGAGAGAGAGAGAGAGAGGAGGGATTGAGATTATGATTATTTTGTTCACAGTAGCTCAAGTAGTATTTTTCATATCCTCAGAGCTACAAATCTTTTGGATCTTCTCCTGACTGTTTGGATCAAATTCAGTGCTGGACCATGGAAATATGACGTAGCATTCTACTTCAGAGCTGTCATCTTCTTGGTAGAGGAAAACACAAATTGTATATGTAGGGTTTTGGATTCTTAGGGATGCAGAAGAGAAAAACCTAAAGACCCTTGGCATTCACTTATTTAAAGTAGATTACTTTGGGGCTGGAGAGATGATTTGGCAGTTGAGAGTACTGGCTGATCTTGCAGAGGACCCGGGTTTGGTTCCCAACACCCACATAAGGCTAATCACTGTCTGTAACTCCAGCTCCACGGGATCTGACACTCTCTTCTGGCCTCCTTGGGCATTGCACACATGTGGTGCATTTACATACGTTCAGGCAAAACATTTATACACATAAAATAAAATAATAAATCATAAAGTACGTTAGTTCTCAGGAGCTGTTGTTAGGTTAAAAAGATAAATAAAGCCTTGTATGCTATAGGGTTTCCTGTGTTGGAGAGCTCTGAATTATAAAGACGTCCATTCTACCTCAAGCAATCTCATTTCAGGTTCTTACCAGATTCCTGACACAGGATACACTGGGACCCCTATGTGACAGACGGTGATACAGAGCAATGAGAAGAAACAACCTTTTCCACACATGGTACTCAAACATTCGATATCCATAAAGGACCAAACCAAATACCTACCTCACACCATATGCAAAACAAACAAACAAACAAAAAAAAACCTTCAAATGTATGCAGACCTAAATGTGAAAGAAAAACATTACAGTACATACACACATGTACTTGTATATATGTATGTACATGCATATGTCTTCATGACATTATGGTATTGAAAATTTTCTATGACACAAAAGTCTATAGTCAAACACTTTATATTTATTTAACTAGAGTGCTTCTTCCCAGCACTCAGGAGGCAGAGGCAGGTAGACCTCTGTGAGATCAAGGCCAGCCTGGTCTACATAATGAGTTCCAGACCAGCTGGGGCTACAGTGAGATTCTTTCTTACAAAGATCCAAGTAAATAACCAAATAAATAGAACTTCATCAAAAGATAATGGGGAGAAGACAAGTAAGCACATGAGTGTGAGAATATATTTGTCTTATGTGATGACAAAATATTCTCTAGAACTTGCACAAATTCTTATATCTAAGAAAAACACAAAATACTTTGAATTGACTCTTCACAAAAAAGTAAAAGTAACATTCATAAAAGAATCTCAAATTCTTTAATAATCAAAGAGAAGAAATTAAACTATAATAAGATTCAGCATCATGTCTGCTGCCATAGCTAACAGAAGGTCTGACAATACCAAGTGCTTACAGGGAATGGGGCAGCAGGAACTGGTGGTAGAATGTGTATACTGTTATGTATCAGGAATAGTGTACTAGACTGTAGTGTAGTTGAAGATGCATACACACAGCTTATGACTCTGCAGTTCCACTCCTACAGATGTACACCAGAGAAAATCAACACACGACACACAAGAATATGACAATGGCCTTTTCCCTGTCACTGGTTTACAAATTTTTAAGCCTGCAGAATTACTTTACTGAATATAATAAATTCTAAATAATGGCTAAGCAGAACATGGTACTAGTGGAGGGACTGCATGTGGGCTTTTGACTCAGTGATAGGTGTCTTGAAATCCCACTTCTGCCCCTTACTAGCTGTGTGACCAAGGGCACTGTATTATGATCTGTGAGCTTCAGTTTTTTTATCTGCAAGTTGGAGATAATAATATGCCTACCATATCAGGGACCATTATTAACTGTTGCTGTACATAAAGAACCAAGCATAAATACTAACAGTAAAATTTTCCAGTAAATTATGCATACTATTAATATTTTGTTATGTTGATTAAAATTGTGATGATGCATTTGGTCTTCAGAACCTTTCAGTTACGGCACATTTACTGATACTCATTTTTTTTGGTTTTCCACTATATAATATTAAATCAGGGAAAAGACTTTTTACTCCCTAATTCATTTCTTTCTTTCTCATTTTCTTTTTTAATTTTTATTTATTTATTTTTATTTTATGTGTATGAGTGTTATGCTTGCATGCATGTAAGTACATCTGTGTTGTACAGTGCCCACAGAGGACAGAAGAGAGCATTGGATCCCCTGGAACTGGAATTACGGGAGGTGGTTAGCCACCATGTGGGTGCTGGTATTCAAACCCCGGTCTTCTGCAAGAGCTACTAATGCTCTTAACCACTAAGCCATCTCTCCAGTCCCTCTTTTTCATTTTATTTATAACAACATTTTAGAAAACGTATTCTAAATGGAAAATATGACCATGACAAAAATATTACTATAATTTAGAAAATTATGCAGAACTAAAAATTCTTTTGAGTAACTTAAAAAGCTAAGTATGGTTTTATCAAAATGAAGTAGAAAACACTTTAATAAATTTATCTCAAAAAATACTAGGATGAAATGTATGTTTTCGAATCCTAGCCCAAGATCCTACCCATTAAATTATAATACTGAGAGTTTAAAAAACAACTAAATAAAAGTACCTTGTAGCCTTTATTGCTGGAGAGAGATGGCTCACCGGTTAAGAGCACTGACTGCTCTTGCAAAGGACCTGGGTTCAATTCCCAGCACCCACATGGCGGCTACGAATCATCCTTAACTCCAGTTCCAGGGGAATCCGAAGCCCTCTTCTGACCTCTCTGGCATTGCACGTCATGGGTGCACTTACATACATGCAGGCAAAATACATTATACACATAAAATAAAAAATAATAAAATATTTTTTAAAGTGAGCTCACATGTAAGACCCTCCTGTCATCTCTGATGAAATTCGTTTCTACGTCCAAAGCCTTTCCTGCTGAGCACAGTCATCTTTTCCTGGGAACTGATGTCTGAATACCCTTTTTATCTGTCAAACTGGTTATGATTGTTTTGCCACTTTGTACCTTACCTTTCCATAAACAACCCGCCATCTCCAACTAGATTGCATTCTCTTGGGCCAAGATACTCTTCCTAAGTATCTTTGTGTGTGTAAGGTTTCAAGGGAAAATATGAATGCCATTTTGTCTCTAACAGCACCTAGCATAGAGACTTACAGAGTAAGCACAAAGTAGATGCATGATGATGACCAGGGTGCAGTTTACAAAAATAGGATTATGTGATGACATGAGCATAGAAATCCTGGATGCTGCCTGAAAAGTGAATATGTTTGCTTTCCTTTGTTCCAGAAAGACAGCGTGAAACGGGTGTTTTCTGGCATACAACCTACAGGAATCCCCCACCTGGGAAATTACCTGGGAGCCATTGAGAACTGGGTGAAGTTACAGGATACATATGACACGGTGCTGTACAGCATTGTGGACCTCCACTCCATCACCGTCTCGCAAGACCCCACCACACTCCGTCAGAGCCTCTGGGACATGACTGCTGTCCTTCTTGCCTGTGGCATAAATCCAGAGAAAAGCATCCTTTTCCAACAGTCTCAGGTCAGCTTCTCAGATGAGAACCAAGATTTGTGTTCCTACATTGTCTGAAGAAAAATTAAGTTGCTCATATAACTCCTGTTCATAAGTCCTTTTAATTGTTCAAGAACGTAAAGATTAAGCTGTTCAAGGATGACAATCTGAAAGCATCAGTTTAATATTTTACATGTATTCATATCATTCAGTATCCTTTTATTTTAATAGTATATATCTTCCAGATTTCATTTCCTATATTTTGTCTTTCATCTGCCTAAAAGTTATGTCATATTAGTTCTTCTAGCCCTGGGATTGTTTTCTGTGTTGGGTTACATTCAAACTGATGAGTTCTTGCTGTTGACTAACCTTACCCTGTGATCAGGATAGAATTTGTGACCAATGGCTTTACGTAATTCCAATGGTTCTTCATTGGATATTGAATTTGGAAGGCCTATTGGATCATTTCCATTGTTCTTTGAGAGGATTTGATAGAACAAGCCAGGAATTTTGAAGACAAAGTCCCAGTGTCTTGTGTATAAGCCAAGAAAGTCTTCAGGAAGCCAAAATAAATGAAGCCAAAATATTTGACTCATACCTTCACTATGGGTGAGTCAGTTTGTGCTTAGACAGGAAGATATCCTGGCCCAGAGGTGGGGCTTAAGAGACTCCCTAGCTAAGAAGATAAAAACTCTAACTGGATCATGCACTCAATATATATCTGCTTAAACCTACAGCGAAACCCCAGTCAAGGAGTCCTACCTTTCTTAATCACAAATTTGTATCATTGTCTTAAGATATGTTTTAATATATGCTTTTGTTACCCACATAACTTACTACAATAAATCACACAAAGCAACCAGTTGAAAACATGCAATAGGGCTACAGGTATCAATAGTAGAGTGTTTGTCTGGTATGCACAAGGTCCCGAGTTGAATCCCCAGAACGACAACACACACACACACACACACACACACACACACACACACACAAGGAATACCTTTGCCAAGTGTGCTAGGGCACATCTTTAATCCCAGCACTCAGGAGGCAGAGGCAGGCAATCTCTGTGAGTTCAAGGGCAGCCTGGTCTATATAGCAAATTCCAGGCCAGCTGTGACTACAGGGAGATCCTGTCTCAAAAAGAGAAAAAAAAAAAAGAAGAGAGAGAGAGAGAGAGAGAGAGAGAGAGAGAGAGAGAGAGAGAGAGAGAGAGAGAGGAGAGAGAGAGAATTTTAAGCC
>NW_008343017.1:427452-457330 GCF_000622305.1 Nannospalax galili
TATCTTTAAAAAGTCATCAATTTAAGCTCATGTGCATATTTTAATGAAATAATATAATGTGGTCATTAAAAGGATATAAAGACAACTTACCTGGTTTACTTCTTTACAGTTGATGAGAAAGCTTTTACTTACAACTTTTCATGTTCAATATTAGACAGATCTAATGCTAGGAGGTATTTGCTTATTTTGAACAAACACGCCTCTCTATAATTTCGTTCATTTAATTCCTGCTGTTCAAAAAGAGAAAATAACTCAACTGTGTCTTCCACACACCCGCTCTCCAAATACTTGGTACACGTTTGTTATGTGCCTTCCTAACCCTACAGCCTCGCTTTCTTCACGGTGCTTGTCCCCAGCCCTGTCACCCTCTTTGTCACACTACCTCAGAAGGACTGGCACCTTCTCTCTGAAAGCAACGTGCCTCTCGTATTTTGTAAAACAAGGCTCATTCAAACCCTTTTCGTCCGTCTCCAGCTCTGGAAAGCTGCTCATCCTCGAGCCACTTTTTGAGTCACTCGAATGCATTTTGCAAAGCATGTCAGTTTCACTCCATCCAAGCTGGTTTTGATACAGGCTCTCCTTTGATCCTTATTTGAGGTTATTTCTAAAAATTGCGTTCTCAGCCACAAGTACCTATTTCCATATTTCTTAGAGGTGAATATATCTAATCTCCCCAAAGTAACCACTTGCCAGATTGCTTTTTGAAGTAATCTTTAAAATTAAAGATTTAAAATTAGAAGACTTTTTAAAACCACATCCAGTTATTGCACTTTCCACTCATTCCTCCAGCAATAATTACCATGTGATATTATGACATCACATCCACATTCTATAACCATTTCTCTCTTTGTAAAGGACTTTCCACAGTGACCTCCATGGGCATCTAAGATGTGCGATAACTGAGATACCATCTTTCACGTGGCACTTAGTTCTTGAGTGTGACGATTATGGAAGAGTAACCGCATATTATAGTAAGAGAGACTTTGTATGGCTGTCTCCTAAGTGGAGAATAAGAAGATTTGCCTCCTTTTTGATGGTGCCTCTGGAGCTCATTCATTTCCAGCTGTGGGTCTAGGTCGGGAGAGGTGATGGATAGAGAGTTCGGTCTGCCCACCTCCTGGGCAGCCTGCCTGCAGCTCTTTCACTCATTTCCCTTCCTGCCATTCTTGACTCAGTTCCGTTTTGGGAGTGTGTCAGTAAACTTTGAGGAGCATTCTAGTTTTGTCTACATTTCACAATTTTTCCCTCAAACCCAATGTGAAAGGCTTCCTCGGGCGTCTGTGACCATGAGACATGCCTAGTCTTGGCAATTTCCTTCTGTTTTAACTCAGACAACTAAATTGTTACAACTCTATAGACGGATTGATATTTTATCAGGCTCATTTTCCCTTTTTAATATTTAAGAAAAAGAAAACAAGTATTTAAAAGAATAGAGTAGTATACTGTACTCATCACTTATTAACATTTTTTGATTTGCCTCATCAACATTTTTTAGTATTTTATATTTTATGTCTATCAGTGTATTCCCAGCATGTATGCAAATGCACCTGTGCTGTGCAATGCCTGCAGAGGTCAGAAGAGGGTGTCAGATCCCCTGGAACTGTAGTTACAGGCAGTTGTTAGCTGCCATGTAGGTGCTGGGAACCGAACCTGGGTCCTCTGCAAGAGCAGCCAGTACTCTAACTGCTGAGCCATCTCTCCAGTCCCAACGTTATGTTTATTGAAATATTTTAAGATTGATATCACAGAGAATAATATTTCACTCCTTAGATATTTCAATGTGGCTCTCTAAAAATTAAGAAAAGTTTGTATATAACTACAATGCCATCATCATACTAACAAAGTTAATGATATGTGTGTGTGTCTCAATATGTGTGTGTGGTCTGTGTGTATGTGTACACATAGGCCATGCTGCGTGTGTGGAGGTCAGAGGACAACTTACAGGAATCAGTTCTCTCCACTATGTGGATTTCAGGGATCAACCCAGGCGATTAGGCTTGACAGCAAGCCCCCTTACCCACTGAGCCATCTTACCAGCCCACACATTGCAATCTATTATAGATCATAAGTCTTATTGTATGTGTATGTGCCTTTTGATTTGGTCATGATTTATCTTATTTCCTATAGTTAGGTCTTATACTTAAAAAGGTATTTAAAACTTTACTTTTATGTTTCTACTTTTTTGGGCCTTTGATATATTGATTAGGTTTTCTTTTACTTGTAAGGCTAATTCTTTTGACTCCACTTTTTTGCTGCTTCCCCTTTGTGTCAGGTGATGTTTGGTCCCATCACTGTTCTCAACAGTCTGAATGCAGCTATGCTTGCCTTCTGCCCATAGAGTGCCTGGAGAGAAGCGTTACTCATAGCTCCTTCAGGAAGACCCAGAGCTTGAGGTTGTCCATGGATGGTGATAAGATGGCATTCCCCATCTTTATGTTCAATCTGTGAAAACTCATATTGGCTTTTGCTTCCTGGAATCATTTAAACTTAGAAGTGTATTTGACTAAGCTAGTCTCTCAAAGCCGTTGCTTTTAAGTGCATGACTCCATATGTGTAGTGCTTAGCAGGTCCATGATTCATATCTGAAATTATTAGCAACTTTTTTCCTTTATTTTTAATTGACATAAAAATTAAATACACGAGCTGAGTGTGGTGGCGCACACCTTTAATCCCAGCACTTGGGGGCAGAGGCAGGCCCATCTCTGTAAGTTCAAAGCCAGCCTGGTCTATATAGTGAGTTCTAGGCCAGCTGGGGCTATAGGGAGACCCCGTCTCAAAAAGACCAAAAAAAAAAAAAAAAAAAAAAGAAACAAACTAAATGTGTGCATACAACATGTTATATGTGTGTGATGATATATGTACTGTTTTAGAATAGCTAAGTGAAGTAATTGACATATGCATTGCATCCCATAGGCTTTTTTGTGGTGAGAAGACTCAACATTTATTCTTAGTAATTTTCAAGGATATGATACTTTGTAATTAAATACATTTTCTGTGATGTGTGTGCATGCATGTGTAGATCAGAGGACAACTTCAGAAGTCAGTTCTCTCTTCCACTGTGTGCTCTGAGGATGGAACTCAGGTCATCAGGAGTGCCTGGCAAGGGCTTTTCCCACTGAGTTGTCTCCTCAATCCTGCATTGAGTCTCTTGGCTTATTCCTTATCTGTAACTGTAATTTTGCATCCTGTATCCTTTGACTAACACCTCTCCGTTTCCCCATTTTTTCCCCTGACAACCACTGGTCTATTCTCTGCTTCTGGGTTCAGTTCTTTCAATTCCATATTGAAAGTGTCTGTTTTTCTCTACCTAGTTTATTTTATTTAACATAAATTACCCTCCTGGTTTAGCCACACTGTTGAAAATGGCAAGATTTCTTTCTTTTAAAGATGGAATAATTTTCTATTATACTATATTCATTAATCTGCTGATGTATATCAAGCTGGATGCATAAATCCTTTTTAAAGATTTTTTTTATTTTTTAATTATGGAGAGTATATGCATGTGAGTGCAGGTGACTGTGGAGGCCAGAAGAGAGTGTCAGATCCTGTGGAGCTGGCATTACAGGTAATTATGAACCACCTGATGTCAGTGCTGAGATCAAAACTCAGGTCTTCTGGAAGAGTGGGAAGCTCTCTTAACCTCTGACCCATCTCTCCAGCCTCTGGTTCCATATCTTGACTTGTAGTTCCAGATCTTCTGAACAGTACTATAATAAGCACAGAAGGGCAAATATCTCTTTGGCATACTGATTTCACATCCTTTGGATATGTACCCATTAGTGGGGTATACTGTTTTCCATAATAACTGTACTTTCCTTTCCCACTAATAGCATGCAAGAGTTCTCTTTTCCCACATTTTTGTCAATTTTCCAATAACATTTTGTTGTCTTTTGACTTTTTAATAGTAGCAATAAAAGAGATACAAGGTGATCCACATGTGAAATGTTCAATTGATGGGGACAGAAAAGAAAATCATCTTTTTTAGATATATGAAAAAAAAAGTGGGAAATCATGTTCATTAGAAAATCAGTATTTTTAAGTAAAGTTTGCCATGTGATTTCATCTATTTGACTTTTCTCAGAATCCTCAGAACAGCCATAGAGGTCAGATATGACTGTAATCTCATTTTACCAGTGAACATATTCAGGTCTAGAGAGATTTTAAAAATTGGAAAATATACCTAAACTCCTTTTTGTGAGATATCTAGTGCTTAGTCATTTGTGTGTGTGTGTGTGTGTGTGTGTGTGTGTGTGTGTCTGTCTGTCTGTCTGTCTGTCTGTCTGTCTTCCTAATTCACTGCCTAAGGCCACATTGCTGTAGGTGGCAAAGCCCTCAGGTGCTCATTGTGACTCTTGCTCTGCCCACTGCCCGCCAACCTTTCCTGTGCCCTTTCCTCAGGAGCTTCCAGCAGAGGGATAGTGACAAACCTGTTATGCTCAGGGCCTTAATCTCTCAGGTTCATTGCCCCTGGGGCAGCTCTGGTCATCTTTCTATGAAATTTGAACCAAAGCCTCTCACCTGCCCTCAGGCAGAACTCTAACCCCAGTTTAGCTAGGAAGGCCTTCTACTGTGAGGCCCAGAGGATATTGGGCCCGCCTTTCTCTCACTCTACTAGAGTTATACAGACTCTTTGTCACCTATTTGTATTCAATGATCGAATTTACTTTCACTAACAACTCCTTAAGATTTATTTATTTTTGTTTTATGTGTATGAGTGTTTTTCCTCCATGTGTGTAAGTACACCATGTGCATGCAGTGTCCACAGAGGCCAGAGGAGAGTGTTGGAGGTCCTGGAACTGGACAGTTATGAGCTGCCATATGGGTGCTGGGACCAAACCTGGAATAGCAAGTGCTCTTAACCATTGAGCCATCTCTCCAGCCCCTCACCAGCAGCTCTTCAAAGCAGCTACAGAAGAACTTTTTTTTTTTTGAGAAGTTTTGATAAATCAGTTCCTAACTTAGGAGATGGTAAGTTACAGATCACTTGTCTACATTTTAAACAGCTTGTTGCTGTTCTCTTGTTGCCACTTCTTTATATTGGCAGTTTGGTAGAGTGTGAACATTTAATTGATAAATACGTAACAGAGAGAACAGAAAAGAAGAAAACAGCTCTATTTAAAGTTTTGGGACTCCATGCCAATAAAAATAATTATACTTGCACACCCTCCATGAACAATTACTACGAATAAATTTTATATTATAAACTTTCTCAATCATCCATGGTCCCTGGTCTCTCCATTGGCTTAAACGGTGTATTTACTATTCAAGTATAAAGATGATTTTCCCACATGCTGTGGTTGTACATCAGAAAAGGTCTTAGTCACTTTTCGAAATGGAGAAAGAATTTAGCTGTGTGATGATGCTGATTTCACCAGTAATTTTCATCTTCAATTCTTTGCATTCTTTCTCAGTGGTCTGACTGGAACAATTTAGGCTTATTGAAGATTTTTCCCATTATATTCTTTTTCTTCCTCTCCCATCAGCCTGTAGTCATGGTGCTTCCCCTGAAATATGTTTGCCATATGTGGAGAATTTTACAGACTTTCTCTTCTGAAAGGTATATGTGTGTGTGTGTGTGTGTGTGTGTGTGTGTGTGCACATGTTTACACATGCATCCATGTGCATGCACATGCACGAGACAGACAGGTTGCTTATGTGTGTGTTTGGCAGAGGTTCCCATCTCAGTGCCAAAGTCAATGGTCTTTTGTTTGAGCAGGCCTGAGCACAGATCCTATCTGAGTCCCCAGGATGCCCCTGAGGGACTGGTCTGCACATCTTTCCTGGTTACTTTCCCTGAACTCTAATCACCCTACAGATGGAAGATAAGGAGTGGAAGTTGTACTTCAGCACTGATTTTAGACTATCAGATATCAAGTTACTGAAGATCCAGAACAGTCCAGGGAAAAGTCAGGGGAGCAGAATGGAATCTGAAGCTTGGAATGCAGCCTTATTCTCTAATTAAGAGTTATGTTTTGTTTCCCAGGAAACTAAAATCAATAATGATAATAAATTAAGGGTTACTACAGGGGAATCAGTTTCTGAATGAAGGCCAGAGGAGATGACTAGATGGAACTTGGCCCACTACACACTAACAAAAGTTATACCTGACCTTTTGTCTCTGCTCTGAGAGGTGTAAAGCCCTAAAACTGGACCGACTCCCTCTTGCCTCTGTTTATTCTGATACTTTTGGAAGTACATTTGAATATATATTTATGGTTGTTGAACGCTTAAAGTTGTTAACCACCAACAAGAACTGCACCCTCAGTGTGTAATAGGGAACAAACATCTGTGTAGACTGATGGACTTTTGGAACAGATTTGTAAACTTGACACTACCTCTGAAGTTCCTAGGGGCGACAAGGCTCTGAATGGCCTATGGCATAAATGGGAAGTTAAATGAGTTAAGTGAGAAATGGTTATCTAACCAAACTCTTCATATATCTCCTCTACAAAGTTCCCACCTGGACCACTTTGTATGGCTTCTTGCTTGTTTGTCTTGAGAAGTTGAGTGTTTGTGTTGTCTCTGTCCTGGACCCAGGAACAGGTCATGTTCAAACAAGGCTTGATTATGCCTTCACAAGAGGTCTTGCCGTACTGTCACAGGAAGTAGAAAAATGTAGGCTCCTTCATTGGCTTGAATGTCACTGTCACCCTCTTATCCTTTGTGGCTCAATTGATAATAAGTAAATTGTTCTGAAACTCCCTTCTAATGTCTGTAATAGGGAGTTAGATAAAGTGCTATGTCACATTTGGCAAAGATTGACCTTTAAAATTTTTTATTGATCTTTTGTAATTTCATACAACAGTTATTTTTCTTTTTAATTTTTATTGAATTTTTGTATATTTCATACAGAAAAAAATCTGTATACCCACTTCCCCTTTGGCACCCCCCATAGCCCCCCACTGGAGTGCATACCGTCTGCCATTTATATTAATGCCTATGATGTAAAGTTAGTGTCCCCAGATGTCCTTCAGTGCGAGTTCATCCACTGAGGTCTAGTCAGTCTATCTAGAGTCCCTCCCTTTAAGAAGATCAGCTCGTTCTCACCTAGCAGTAATCAGCTGCCAATAATTCTTTGACTAAGGTTGGGGTCTGCTGCATATAACAGTTCTTAATCAATTTAGGCCCCTTCCCCCAACCATGCTCCCCTATCCTCCCACCAGACCTCATGTATTCCGCCATACATGTTAAGTCTTGTCCAGTCAAGCATTTGTATCCAGATGTCGTTCAGTGTAAATTTGTCCACTGGAGGCTAGTCAGCCCATCTAGAGAGTGTATGCAAGGCATACTCTCCCTCTCCCAGTAGCAATCAGTCTCCAAGAGTTCTCACTGTAGGGCTAGTCTTCATCCATTTCTCTCCTCCCCTCTGGGCCCTTGTTTAATTGAGTTGGCATGGGTCATGTGTCACAAGTTCACATGCGCAAGCATCCAGTGGCCTGAAAGCCTCGGGCAAAGGCTAGCTTTTAATCACCTTCCTCATTGTGTGTCTACTGTTGCCCCCAGGCTCCTTGATATCTCCAAGGATTTGTATAAAGGTAAAGTGAGATAGGAAGATGACCAGTTGATGACTGTCTTTATTTTATATTCAGTAATGGAATATTTTCAGAATTTTTGCTTAAATTTTTCTTTTGCAAGGGGGAAGGACTTTTAAAGGAATATTTTAGCCATTCCCTAAAGTTGAGCGTGAATGGCAGACTTTTGAAATATTCTTTCATATAGCTTTTGGTTTTTCAAAATAAAACATTACAAATATAACAGAAACTCTCTTTTAGCTCATTCAAATTCCATTCCATGCTCTGCCTCCCCAGAGGTAACCACTATATCTATTCGGTATTTATCATTCCCACATATGTGTTTATATTTTTATTGCATGTGATATGGCTATAAATAATCTGGATTATTTCTTTGCACATTTTCAAACTATGTAAATGGTTTCCTGCTGTACATCCTTTTACATCTGTTTTTTTTTTTACTTTTTATTTATTTTTATTTTATGTGTATGAGTGTTTTACTTGCATACATGTAAATATACCACATGTATGCAGTGCCCACAGAGGCCAGAAGAGGATGTCAGATCCCCTGGAACTAGAGTTATGGAAGGTTATTAGCTACCATGTGGGTGCTGGGAACCTGAACCAGGGTCTTCTATGAGAGCAGCCAGTGCTCTTAAATACTGAACATCTCTCAGCCCCCTGTATCTATTATTTTGTTTTATGACTGAGAGCAAAAGTATTCATTGTTTAACTGTGGATTCAGTGCCACCCACTGCCTCTTGCCCCTGTGGCCACACCTTCCCTGCTGTGATGACTGTATCCCCTGCAACTGTGAGCCAAAATAAACCTTTTCTTAAGTTTCTCTTGTCAGGTATTTTGTTGGAGCGATGAGACAAGTAACTAGTACAGTTCAGAGCAGCTTTTATCTTCATGCAGTCAGTCCAGTGCTCCTCTGCTCCGGAGTTCCCCTTAAGTGTGCTTTAAGTGATTCTTCTGTGGCTTAATGTTGGAGAGCTACTGTTTATATCGCTAAAATGGTTTTAAGTTTTGTTTTTCACATTTAAATATAAGTTACTAAATCTTACTGTCCTCACCCATTGCCATGTGATGGGCAGCGATCCCATGGAGAAAGATCTTTCTATTCTACTGATGCTGGGATGGTCTGCTGATTTGCCTTAGCTGCTGGAAAGTGAGGAGCAGAGTGCACACCAGTTCCAAACAAGATCCGTGCTTGAAGGCCATTTTATCAGCTATAAATATAGCCACCCCACTCTTCTTACTGTTAGCATGGGAGTGTCCCCTCTCACTTTCAGCTTCTGTGTGGCCTTAAAGCCTCCAATGAGTCTCCTCTTGGCAGCTTATGTTTCCAGTTATTTTGTCTCTTCAGCTACTGTGTCCTGTGATTGGAGAATTTGATACATTAACATTCAGGTTATTACTGGTAGGAAAGAACTTAATGCCATTTCATTATTTGTTCTGTTTTTTTAGAGCCCTTTGTTCTTTCTTCTTCACTTGACTATTCTAATGATTCAGTGGATTTTTTTCTAGTGTCAAGCTTTGATTCCTTTATCATCATCATTTGTTCAAGAAGAATCTTTGAAAGCTTATCCAGCTGGGCATAGTGATGTACATCTTTAATCTCAGCATTGGGGAGGCAGGAGCAGCCTGGTCTATGATAGGAAGTGAGTTCCAGGCCAGCCAGAGCTACATAGTGAGACCCTTTCTCAAAAATAAATAAAATAAAAATCCATTCCATGTTTGTTCTAGCTTTTGTTTTCCCCTCTGATATGAGAATGGAGTGTTCCAGAAAGGGGCTACTCCTTCAGGTTAGGTCCTGAAATGAAAAGATACATAGAACAAAGTTAAGGATAATCTATAGATATTAATACATACTGTAAATAAGAAAGAAGCAATTTTTGTAAGGCACTTAAATTCAGGAGCTATTTGTTACCCAGTTTAGCCTAGCAAAAGCTGATAAGTAAAATGCTTCCAATTAAGAAAAAATAAACACAGAGATATATGTGTACACTGTAAACCATAGGACTCAGGTGGAAGTGGCTTTTAAGTTAGAAGCTGACAGACAGAAGCAACTTGTTTAGCTTGGGATATATTGGACAAGGAAAATGGCTGGGGAATTCCTGATATGTACAGATAGACATTATCAAATGCAAGTGGTGCCGGGAGGCAGTCCAGTTGAAGAAAGTAAGAGTGTATCCCTGATACGGATTTCTTTTAATTAAAATCAGATCCCCAAACAAGGTTCAAGTTAAAGGGATTTGTCATGGGGATGATAAGAGTAATAAAAATAACTCAGCATGAAATTGCTCATTTCCGAGAGGAAGCAATAAATGGGAATTTGTGAATCTGAATCATCTTCCTAGTGTCCTTACAAAAGCTTCCAGGACCTGATTCCTGGGAAGGTAGCATTTATGTGGGAAATAGTAAAGTCCTAAGGGATCATGAGAGTATCTCGGAGATTTGATCCAAAAATTACTGAACCAGGTAATTGACTGAGTATGATTGATATCTAGCAAGTGTGTATTTTGGAATCAGCTTTCCTGTACTCTTTCTTAATTAATTTTTTTAATTTTAAAAATATGGCAAACTATAGACTACAAGAATGTGAACATTCTCGGCATAAGGAGGGATGTTGTTAACATCTTGTCATAACTGTTTTAAGTTCCTTTTATTTAAAGAGTGCGTGTGTGTGTGTGTGTGTGTGTGTATGTGTGTGTGTGTGTGTGTGTGTGTAGTGTGATGGGGCTGGGGAGATGCCTCCGCTGGTAAAGTGCCTGCTGCATAAGCATGAGGACCTGAGTTCAGATGCTCATCGACCACATAAAGGCCAGTTGCACAAATGTAACCATAGATTTGAGGGAGTGGAGATTGGTGGACCCAGGGAATTCATTGACCAGCCAGTCTTGACAAATCAGTGAGCTCCAGATTCAGTGAGAGACCATGCTTCAAAAAGTAAAAGAGGGGTAAAGGAAAGACATCCAATGTCGACTTCTCTAGCCTCCACAGACATGTGCACACACACATAAGCACACACAGATACCACACACACATACATATACACCATAAAGTCTTTAAATTATAAATGAAGTTGAGCTTCTTTTAATCCTTCCTTGGCACAGTCCACTTATCTCTCCTCCTTACATCTGTTGCCATAGACAACCAAAATTGTAGATCTCCTGTGATCAGCATAGCCCATAATTTATATTAAATTTCCACAAACTCATAGTTCCATGAAGACTATATACTATTTTTTGTTTTGTGGCTTAAAATTTTTTTACAAAAATAGTATAATATTTTAGTGTCTTTCTGCAGTTTTCTTTTTGCACAGAGCAGTATCTTGGTATGATCTGTTTATACATACACACCTAGCTTATTTTCCTTATTGGATAGTATGTCATCATACCACAGAATTAGTTTCTTCTCTTGATGCTGGGATCAAATACCTGATAAGAAGGTATTTAGGAGACGAAGGGTTGATTCTGGCTCACAGCATGGGGGTACCGTCCATCCTGATAGGGAAGGGGTGACAGCCCAGTGGCTTACAGCTGTGACAGCAGGAATGCGAGGCTGCTTGCTCACATCTTGGTGGATCAGGCAGTAAAGAGGGAATGCCAGCTCTCCAGTGGCCTCCTCCCTTTCCCATTGTTGTTGTCTGAGACCCCAAGCCATGGGATGGTGCTGCCCACATTCAGGGTGTGTCTTCTCCTCTCAGCCAGTCCTCTTTGGAAAACTCACAGGCACACCCATAAGTATGCCTCATTAATGCCCTAGGTGTTTCCTAATCAAATCAAGTTGACAATTAAAATTAGCCATGACAGCCACATGTTTCATTATATGATCATACTTATTAAGGCATTTCTCTATTACTGAACCTTTAATTTTGTTCATGAATTTATTTCACAGACATTTAATGAACACTTATTATATCCTAGGTACTATGCTAAGCACTTATGATGTACCAGTGAATAACTAAAAAAAGTCTTTGCCACCATGGTACTTAATTTCTGTTGGATTAGCAAAATAAGTAGTAACTATAATACAGAAGATGGCAAGTGGCATGGGAAAATATTAAGGAGATTGGCAGTGGAATTGAGGAGAACAGATTGCTGTTTCATATGGTATGTTCTGAAAGACACCTTGATGAAGTGATAGTTAAGCAAATTTAAGCTAAAAGAGTTAGCCAAAGAGTGTCTGAAGGAGGAGAATTCCATCAGGGAAAAAAAAGCCAGTGCAAAACTTCTGAGGTGGGAGTCTGCCCGTGTAGTCAGGGGAGAGAAGACGGCCAGCTTGCCAGAGAAAAAACCAAAGTGGGGGAGGAAGAAGTTGTCACATAGGCTGACAGTGTTCAGCCTGCGTCTACAACACAGGCTGGAGAGATGACTCAGCAGCTAAAAACACTAACTGTTCTTCCAGAGGACCCAGGTTCGATTCCCAGCACCCACATGGCAGCTAACAACCATTCTTAACTCCAGTTCCAGGGGATCCGATGCCCTCTTCTGGCCTCTGCAGGCATTGCATGCAGGCAAAACACACAAAATAAAAATAATAAAATATTTTTCAAGGTAAAGACTCTTTTGGATGAGCACTCTTTGATGATGATGCATTTTATAGGTAACAAAACTGAGACATAAAGAGGCTAGTTAAATCACAAAGCTATAAGTGTCATAAGGATTCAGGCCCAGGTCCACTCATTCAAAAGACAAAGCTCTTTGATGTGAAGGTGGTCTGACTTCAACGTATGATGCATTGTTGATGGCCAAAGTTGATTCAGCTGATCTGGCTGGTTAGATGGGTATCCCCTTCCTCCCTCATGGAAGCTGCACATGTGCTCAGTGGAAGAGGGCGACCTTCCCTGAAGGAACATTGTTCGATCAAGGATATACACATAGCCATGCACCCCTGCTAGAACCTCCAAACAAGCCCTCAAGACAAAGCTCTTAACCACGCTGCCGAGCTTCTTGTGCTGTCTTTATATCCTACCTGGTAGCCTCACCCTCTTCTCTATTATAATTAACTTCCACCCCAATCACTCCTTTGATCAACAAGTTAATTACCAAATAGAGCTCATATATTTCCCGAGTACATGCAGCACACCAGCCTGTGTTTTACACGGGTGAACAAGGCAGGCAGATTGCTGTAACTGAAATATACTCATGTCTCTCTGCAAATATCTTTAGTTCTTTTCTGTTTTTCACTGCTGACTTGTTTGCATATGATTAATAGGCCAGTGTGTTGTTCCATGCCTTTGTTTTTCTATGGCTAGAACAGACTATGCAGCTATTTTGCTTGTGGTTTCACAAACTAGGAAAAGAAGATATCTTGGTATCTACCGCTTTGGCTTTTTCATCAAATAGAGATCAGTACCTTTCCATGCATCGAGTATGACGAGAACCAAATCCTGCAGTGCTACTTGTATAATTATTGAAGATGAATGGTAAAAAGTTAATTGGCTTAGGTCTTTTGCTTACTCTCTCTCTCTCTCTTTTAGTATTATTTGAATTAATTTAATGCTAATTTGGTAACACCAAGATCGTTGCAGAATATTAAGTAAATTTCATCCCATAGGTCCGAACTAAAAGCTACCCCAAGGAAAATATTTGCATTCATGGAGATGTGGTCATAGCTTTGTTTCATTCACCAAAGCTAAGCATTTGAATGAGACTGAAGGGAAAGGGTTGCCTTGCCTCTTTCCACACATCCCTCACTATTTTCTGTGTTTTCATTCCTTTCCCCCAATTCAGTAAAGAGGAAAAAGAACACTCTGATTCTTCTCCATGCAAAAAACAAGCTTGTGTTCTATGGTTCTAATGGGAATGTTTTGTCTGATGACTGGAAACAACTCTAATCCTCTTGGTTACATCCTGGGTTGCTGTTTATACCTGATAGCTGCTTAGAGCAGGAGTTAGCAATTTGCTTGGACAGTGCTGTCATACCCACTGCCTTCAATAAAACCCAAATGCCTCTTCTAAAAAAGATGACAGACCCAGCCCGGCGACTTGCAGAACTTTAAAAGTGATTCCTTGTCAAACACGTGAAAAACAAACACATGGAAAACTCCCTTCTCTATAACTTAAGGGAAAAACAAGAAACTATCTAACAGCAGATGTCAATTCCTTGCTAGTAAAATAGGCCTGGACTGGTTCAGCTCTGTTCCTTTATGTTCCCTCTGCAAAACCCACAAAGAACACACACATTTGGGGCTGCTTTGCAGATTTGGCAACAGTCTTTGCTTTTTAAGGGAATCATATGGATACAGAATGCCGCAATCAATGGACTTGGAATCCCCAGGGCCCAGAAATGGGGTGCATAGGACTTACATTGTAGGTCATCAGTTAGAACGTGGCCTGGGCCCAAGAATCATCCCAATTGTTGCCAGGTTTTACTTACTTGATTAAACTTGATTCAAACAAATGAATTGAGGACAGTTTGTAGTTTCTTGTTGATTAGAAGAAAGAAAGAAAGAAAGAAAGAAAGAAAGAAAGAAAGAAAGAAAGAGAGAGAGAAAGAGAGAGAGAGAAAGGAAGGAAGGAAGGAAGGAAGGAAGGAAAGAAGGAAGGAAGGAAGGAAGGGAGATAAAGGTGGAGGAGGAACTAGACTCTTAAATACTATTTGGATGGAAGATGATAAAGTCATTCTACTTTCAAATGACTCTAGATCTGAACAATCCAAGCTTTTAGGTTTAATTTAAATGTCTTTTTTTTACCATTTACATGTATGGTATTGTGGTTATCTTCATATATTTAAAAGTGGGTCAGAGAGGATTTGAGACATGCAGGAAACAGAGAAACAGAGAAATAAAGAAAGCCTTTTGTGACAAGGCTGACTTTTCAAGGGAACAGATGTCTCAGAATGCAATGGAACCCACACTGAAGATGTTGAAACAGACCTTGGTTACGCCCTTTTCTAGGGATGTTGAGGACTTTGGGCACTAGACTAGAACTTGTTTGACTTGGTTTTTATTATTTCTTCTTGACCTTAGAGTCCATGCATTGTGAATCACTGCTCAGCCCTGTCACCTGTTACCTTTTAATAACCTTGCCTTGAATTACTTTCACTATCTCAGCTAATACCAACTATCTATTTAATTCTTTTATTCAAGGAAACTGGCCACCTTTGGTAATGTTCTTTTTTGATTTCCTCAGGTGTCTGAACACACTGAGTTAAGTTGGATCCTTACCTGCATGGTCAGACTGCCTCGATTACAGCACTTGCATCAGTGGAAGGTAATGTCAGAGATCTGGTTATTCAAGAAAGCCGTTTCCTTTTGTGTTTATTGCTATGTCAGTCTCTGGGAGCCTGAGTTTATTTACCATCCTGGTCTGCCACCAGATCTGCTCCAGCATCTTTCACCTCTCTGTTGTCAGAGTATTAAGCAGAAAACAGCAGGGTTCACCAAGACTCCTTCTGACTTAAAATTCTATTTGCTGCTCTTTTTATCTGTATTTGGATGGACTTGGTAGTGGCTTTGAACCAACCACATTATAATTAATAAACAATCACAATTTCTAGATTACTGAACCCCACTGTTGAAGTCAGAAAAGAATGTTTTCACTGTAGGAAGAAGAGACGACATATCTTCTTTAATGTTTAAACAAGTCGAGCCCAGGCAACTGTTCAAACCCACAGAAAAATTAAGGCCATGCTTTTTCTGAGAAGTTCCACTGAGAAAGATAAATTGGATAATTCACAAGTACTTTACTTCCATTTACTTTTGCAATCGGATAACTCGAGGTAGGCAGCCCCCAACTATGTTAACACTGATTTTAGCTTCAAACGTCTTCTGAGCATATTTTCAGGGCCATTGGTTTTCAAAAGTTGATCTTCAGAAACAGCTTTAAAGAGCCAGTTCCTGAGTGTTGAGGTCTGAGTATTTGTATGCTCCTCCCCACCTAGCCCCTAATAAGTGGGGGTTTGAGAGGTGGTCAGATTGGGAGAGCAGACCCCTCAAGATGGGATTGCTGCTAAGAGAGGACACAGAAGAAGGCACCACTGCTAAGCTAGGTGTAGACTCTTCGCCTTCTGTGTTCTCTGTAATCTTATATTTCCCAGCCTCCAGAGCTGAGAGGAATGAAAGCCTGCTGTTCAGAAGCCAATGTGTTTTGGTACCTTATTATAGAAACTCAAAGAGCTAACAATAAATAGATAATGTATTAATGGTGGTGTTGCAAAGTAATCACCTGCTAGACATTAGAAACAAAATTTTTATAATCTTCTCTTCTGTGATTTTATTTTAGTCAACACTTGACTGTTTTATTAGAATACTCTACCACTAATTTCCAATTTAAAGCAGTAGTAAAGTGTAGAAAGTTCTCTGAGCAGGATTCCAGTGTCCTGGCAGAATATGGTGAGAGCATTCTTGATTGGGACAGTGAGGGCTGGAGCAGTGGCCTGAGGGTGAGGTCAGGGTTACTCATAGGCTCAATGAGCAAGGTATCCAGAGCACATGAATGGGCACTCAGTAATACCCGTGTTCTCTGCACCACTTCCCTTCCTTTGTAATTCCAAGGGACAGTATGCTTATATGAAAAACTCAGAGGCTGGAGAGATGGCTTAACAGTCAGGGTACTTCCTGTTCTTCCAGAGAATCTGAGTTCAGCTCCCAGCACCCATGTCAGGTGACTCAGCGACCACCTGTGACTCCAGCTCCAGGAGAATACAACACCCTCTTGTGGCCTCTGTAGGTACTTCAGACAGGTGGCACACACTCATAGACAGACACAGGTGTACACATAGTAAAAGAGAAATAATAAATCCACAAGTTGATCCAGCCAGGTGGCTCAACACGAGCAAGATGGCCTGAGTTCAGTCCCTACAGCCTACAGTGACAGGAGAGAACTGATGCTCCAAAGTTATTCTCTGACCATTATATGCCTGTTGCAGCATGTGCCCTCATAAGCACACATATCAATAATAATACATAGATAAATAAATAAAATTTTAACTATAAATTTAGTGCAATAGCTTTTATTTGGGGATCCTTTTGTTTTTAACCTTTTCATTTATCTTGAGGGGTGGGGAACTTACCATAGGACCCATGTGTCAGTCAGAGGACATCTTGCTGAAGGCAGGTTCCACCATGTGGGTCCCGAGGAATGAATTCGTGTCAGGTTTGGTGGCAAGCACCTTTACCTGCTGAGCCACCTTGCTGATCCCAGTAGCACCTTTTATGACTTGAGGTGTTATTTCTTTTCTTCAGTTTGTCCTTCTCTGGATTAAACTTTTATGAACTTTACCCAGTGACAGCTGTGAGTGTGCCCTCATCGTAGGTGTTGCAGCAAGGGGAAGTTGACTCATGTTAATTTTGAGAAACTTAATTTTCTTAAAATTTCTGAACTTGCCTGTGAACTCTGGAGTTTATCTGATTTGGAATCTTGAAAATTCCTTTGTCTTTAATAAAATGAATGAGAAGCCGGGTGTGGTGGCACATGCCTTTAATCCCAGCACTTAGGAGGCAGAAGCAGGCGGATCCTGAGTTCGAGGCCTGGTCTACATAGTGAGTTTCAGGCCAGCAGAGCTACAGGGGGAACCTGTCTCAAAAAGACAGTAAATGAATAAATAAATAAATAAATGAATAAATAAATAGTAATAAATAAATAAATAACAAATAAAAATTGAGAAGTAGAGGCAGGGCAGGGGCACGAGCTGTATAGTTCTGTAGGGCCATGGGCTTGGTGGAGTGAAGCCCCACCAAGGAAATAAAGGAAAATAACATGCACGTGGTAAAAATACATCCATCTTATTTCTGCCTAAGCCTAGAGCATGAAAATAACCCAACCAGAAGACAGCTAGAGTTGCTGATGGGCCTGAAATATAATGTTATGATAGGTGACCAGATGACACTTGGCTTGCTTTTAAAATGTCCTAATTGAGCAATATAGTTAATTTCAAGTCAGATTTCTTTCCTTTCTCTCTTCTCCTACAGACAAAAACCACGAAGCAGAAGCATGATGGAACAGTGGGTCTGCTCACATACCCAGTCCTCCAGGCAGCTGACATTCTGTGCTACAAGTAAGGAGAGAAGCCAGCCTTAATCTCATGTGTGTGTGTGTGTGTGTGTGTGTGTGTGTGTTGTGTTGATGAGAGAGGTTGTGTGTTTGTGTCAGCTTGCTTGTTTGCTTACTTGTTTGTGACAGGGTCTCACTATGTAGCCTAGGCTAGTATCCTTGAACTTACAAACCTCCGAAGTACAATTATGGACATGTGGCATGAGAGTATTTTTAGCCCTTTAGGAAAAGGTTTGATTTGTGGGGAGAGAACTGAAAAAAGGATCAGATACAGCAATCAGTAATGGATAGTAAATCTGTGTATGTTTTAATGAAAAACATAGTGCCTGTTCTTTGTTAGAAATCTTTATAAGTCCTCTATGTGTGTTAACCCTGATAACAGCCTTGTAAAAGTTGAACCGTTATCATCCCTGTTCTACAGATGAGCAAACTGAGGCTCAGAGTATTTAGCAGAAAACCCAAAGTCACGTAACTAAGCAAGGCTTGGAACTATGATTTGAGTCCTGAAGTTTGGATACAGTCTATTCTCTTGTCCACAATGCCGTATCTACTTTTCAGTAACTGTTAGACATCAAGAGTTCAAATGTTGGTTTCCTATATAATCTAGACTCTAAAGCAGTGCTGTCTAATAGAGCTTGCTGTGATTTGGGAAATAATCTTATACTTTCAGGTTTTAATACTGCAGCCACAAATGGCTGTTGAGCCCTTGAATTGCTGTATAACAGAGGAATTAATTTTTAATTTTTATTTATTCAAATTCAAATAGCAACCCCTGACTAGGGGCTGCTATGGTAAATCTGTAGATTGAAAGCAAATATGTTGACACTTTTTCTGGATCCATAATCCATCCATCCGACTACTGCTGCCACTTATAAGCCTCAAAAGCACACATCAAAGATCATTTAGCTCTGTGCTCCATGTTCTGCTGGCCAGGACTTCTCATCTCATCCCTCTCCTAGTTCTTCCCTCTTCCTACATCTGCCTCTTTGGGTACCAGTTTATAGAGACAGGGCCTCCAAGTTAGCCTGGACCTATAGCCTTAGCCTTGTCAGTGGGGATAAAGAAACTTCATGAATGTTTTTCCACTCCTTTCCCCCAGGATCATCATTCTCCCCTGGAGAATGAGAGTTCTTTGCCTGTAAATCTAATAGCATGAGATTACAGTATCTGTATCTCCACTGCAAGACTCCAAAGCCCTTGATCTATAATGATAGAAGCAGTCTTAGAAAGTCAGCTGCTCTGTCCAACAAATAGGTAGTATCCATGAGTGCATGTACCCGGTCCTCAATTCTGATTAAAACTTATTCATAAATATTTGAGTCTCTTTGGTGTGTTAACTTATATGCTGTGGTCTTGGTAATATTTATTATTTGTAATAAAATTTTTTAATTATCTTAAGTCTATAATACTTTTCTCTCTAATAGGTGCTAAAAGAAAGTTTAATAATGCATTTCCTAATGATATGGGATAGTTACTTGAAAACATCCTGCAAAAAACTTGATTTTAATGATTGTAAAATGGGAATAATTATTATTTACAAGATTATTAGAGGAGTAAAATGAAATATGGGCCTGGCAGTGCTGTAACTGACAGCTGTTATTTGATAATGATTAATAACAATTATGGTTTGATAATTGCAATTTATGTCTAATCTTGTTTTTAGAGTCTGCTTGTTTATAAAACCAACAACTGAGACATTTCAGCACCAAAATATGAAAACACATGTGCATGGTAGATTCTGTAACAGATCAAGAGCGATAATGGGAAAGCTATCTGAATATAGGGGCTGCAGAAAAGAATTAACTTGAGTAGGCGCGAATGTCCTCTTCATGATATCATGAAGCCCAGGGTGGAAAGGAGTTTTAAGCATCCCCTCCTTTAATTCCCCTGATTTATACTGCAGATGAGGAATGGTAAGCAGCTTGCCCAAATTTACGTGGATAGTCAGTGGACAGTGGTACATCAGAGTGTGGTTGGATATCTGCTGTTTGATGGTAGCCTTTAAAGTGCCAATAATTATCTAGGATACAGTATTATCACATAACCTGAAAAGTACAAGATCATATATCATAAACTGATAGGGAGTACAATGGCTCCCATATCTGTGGGAACTACATTTCCTGGAATATCCCCAGTAGGTGCTAGAAACCGTGGACAGTTCAGACCCCTACATAAACTATGTTTCTTTCCTACTTGTGTCTTGTTGGTCAACTTTCCATCATGTAATTAAATATGTAAAAGCACTAAGTTATTGGGCTGGCAAGATAACCCAGCTGGGAAAGGTGCCTGCTGCTTAGCCTGGGGACTGAATTAAATCCCTGGAATCTACATGGTGGGAAGAGAGAGGAACTCCCACAAGTATTCTTCTCACCTCCACATGCACACTGTGGCACACCTGCACACACACACACACACACACACACGCACACACGCACAGATATACACAATAAGTAAATAAATGTAACTTTTCACTTTAAAAAATTAAAATAACTAATTGTAAAGAGAAAAGACTTATTTTCACGGGTAGTTTTGGAGGTTCTGGTCTACAACCAGGCAGGCTCTTGCTTTGGGCCTCTGATGAGCATGCCCAAATGCCGTGACAAGGTGCCTACATCGATGAGCTGAAGGAGAGTGACTGTGCACTTACCGCACACTGCTGCTCTAACTTATTTACTTTGGCAAAACTAGCATAAACTTATTTGTCCTTCTCTGTAGTTTCTCAGACAGATTAATTCTTGTTATAGATTTTAGCCACCTCATAATCTGATTATTTTCCTTAAGTTGAGAACTTCCACCTTTTCACTTAGAGAGAGGCATCATAGCTTCCCTTTGGAGTAGCTACATTGTCAGCAGCACTATCCGTGTGCTTGGGTGTCAGTGTGAAATAAAACAAGTACTACTTGAATGCCATCTTTATGACACTGAGACCACTAATCAGATGGCTACTAAGTGATGGGTGGGCTGGTTGCATATTCAATGTGGATGTGCTGCACAGTGGGATGATGCATGTCCCAAGAAAGACAGACAGTGGAAGAACAGTGTGCTGTGTCCAGTGGCATTCACATTAAAACTTACTGTTTGTTTCTGGACTCTTTCATGCAATGTTCTTAGACCACAGTTGATTCTAAGTAATTGAAGCTGCAAAAGTTGAAACTGTGGATAAGAGGGAGGTAATATAATTGGCAGAATAATAAAATGGTAGAGTCCTTTAATAGATTAGTGGGGAACACCTCTGAAAATTATTAAGCAAATTATATATGATTGATATCACATGCCATAAACTCAATTTAAACTTTTTAAAATATAAGACTTTTTAAAAAGTTTTTGATTTGTTTTTGTTTTATGTGTATGAGTATTTTGCCTACATGTGTGTGTGCTCATGCGTTTGATGCCAGAAAATGGCATTGGGGCCCCTGGAACTGGAGTGTTACAGACAGTTGTTAGCTGCCATGTGGGTGCTGGGAACCAAACCTGGGTCCTCTGCCAGAGCAGCCAGTGCTCTTAACCACTGACCCATCTCTCCAGCCCCAAGGAGAACATTTTTTAAAGATTGATACTGGCAAAGAGTCTTCTTAAGGTTTCAGAACCTGGTTTGTGTGCCACCATTTTTAAAGTCAAGCCTAAGGTGTGTATTTTATTTTCATTGTGTGTGTGTGTGTGTGTGTGTATGTACCTGGATGTATGTATGTGTACCATGTACATGCATGTGCCTGTGGTGGCCAGATGGCATCAGACCCCCTGGAACTAGATTACAGGTAGTTGTGAGCTACCCGATATGGTACTGGGAACTGAACCTGGATCTTCTGCAAAAGCAGCAAGTGTTTTTAACCACTGAGCCATCTCTTCAGCCCAAACCTGAGGTTTTTAATGTCCTTGTATCCTACAAAAAACTCTTAAGTGGTTCAGACATGGCAGGTAAACATTAGACATTTTCTGATGACTTCTCTCTCTCAGTCTACCTTCAACATCAGCATGATTCTCACATAAAAATACTTAATGTGGGGCTAGGGAGATGGCTCAGCAGTAAAGAGCACTAGCTGCTCTTGCTGAGGATCTGGGTTCTGTTTCCGGGACCCACATGGCGGCTAACAGTGGTCTGCAACTCCAATTCCAGGGGATCCGATGCCCTCTTCTGATCGGTGTGCATTGCACAAGACAGGTGCACTTATATACAGGCAGGCAATACCCTTAAAATTTAAAACTTAAATAAATAAAATATTTTTTAAATATACTTAATGCTTCCATGGTAAGCATTTCTTTCCTAGCCTTAGTTGTCTCCAAGCTCATTCACAAGAGCAAAGTGTAGGAACGACTTTTATAAATGGACATAATCTGAACCAATGACTTTTAATCAACCCCAGCAAAACCATGTGCTATTGTGTCTTGTGACCCAGGCACCAGATCTTGTTTCTTTGATAACATTAATTTCATGGCATCCCCGTCTGCATCCCATCCCTGTTGCACACAGTAGAGATTGGGAAGGACACATGACCTTGGGTGGATGAGATATTCTAGAACTAGAGATGGAAAGGCCTGATGGTCTGTTAAGATGAGGATGGCACCAAGCTTGCACTTCCCCATTTGAAGCTGGAGAAACCATTTTGAATGGTTTCCGAGACAGGGTTCCTACAGGACAGTTCCATTAGCACAATTTAAGGAGACAGACAGTTCCAAGTGATATGTAGGAAGCAAGGGAACAGGCATCCTTGGAGTTTGGGCCCACTCTTAAAAACTAAATTTAAGAGTTAGGCTTTTTTTGTTATTGTTCAAATAATTCTAATATTGGCAGAGTAACACCACAGCAAAGAAATCCCATTCCGTAAATATTCCTTCTTTAATTTTTACTGATCTAGTCAGTGGTTAGACTATGTGCTGCTTCTGATCTTCAAAAAAGGTGCTGGGCAGTAGGGACAGGGCTCTTGTTTATTCTCCCCAGCATTGTGTTTAGATGCAGTGTGTTCAAAAAAAATTATACAACTAGGCAATTCTCTGTCTTCAAGATGACTGTCTGCTTCCTTAGCCTAGAAATTATCTGCCAAATCTAATGCCATAATTAGATCATAGATGTGGGGCAGACATCTGCATGCTCTTTTCTAAGAGAAACAGCCCAACATTTCCTCCCTGTCTAGTGTCAGGCTGGCCCACCTGTGCACTTGGGGGTAGTTTTTATTTGTTTTTGTTTTGTTTCAGATCTTTCTGTATTTTGAGAAAGGTCATTGCCAGAATGTCTATGAATATTTATATTATAAAAACAGATAGGTAGGTTGATAGATTGAAGGACTGGTAAAACATTTGCGGTTTCTATCCACCAGCAAGTCTGTGTGGCCTCCTCATAAAATGTTGATGCAAGCCAAATATAGACTTTGTGTTTGCTTTTGTCGAAATCAGCATCAGAAAGAGTGGCATGGTGAGCCAGAGACCAAACAGGGAAAGGGAATGGAGGAGCCTTTCCATAGGTTGACAAATGACATGTAATTGTTTCCGTCGAAGTTGGTTAAGGAACCCAGGAATGGGGAGCTGAAATTACCTTTAGCTCAAGTACAAGATAAATAGCAGATATTTATCTAGGCCTGGAGATGCAGGCCTGTAGTCCTAGAGATTTAGCAGGCTGGGCAGGAAGATCATAAGTTCAAGACTTGCCTGGACTACAGAGTAAGTTCAAGGCCAGCCTGGGCAACTTAGTGAGACCCTGCCTCAAATAAAAGGAAAAGGCTCATTAGTAGAGAGCTTGCCTAGCATGCATGAAGCCCTAGGCTCGTTCTCTAGTACCGCTAAAAGAAGCAATTTTAAATGGCAGATACATAAAGACAAAACACTGAAAAATAACCAAAGTTCTCGATTTTTATTTTATTACTGCATTATTTATCTGAATGCCTAATTTTAAATAACCAGTCATATACTAAGTAAATATTTATTTTTCTTTATATATATGTTTCTCTTTCAGATAGGCAGACAGATAGAAAGATAGATGATAGATAGATGATAGATGGATAGATAGATGATAGATAGATGAGATAGATAGATAGATGGATAGATAGATAGATGATAGATAGATAGATAGATAGATAGATAGATGGGTAGATAGATAGATGATAGATAAAATGTGTTTCTACTCAGCAGTGTTTTTAGTGCCTGTAATCCCACAGTTTCAGGAAAAGCCATCGTGTCTGGCCTTGAGGAAATGAGAAAGAAGGCCTGACATATGCTGAGCAGTATTTGCTAAGCGTTATACTAGCTGCTGTGGATGCCTTATTCACATTCTCACAAAGGCTGTCTCGGATAGGTAGGTGATATCTCTATATTAAATTTCTACTCAGCAGTGTTTTTAGTGCCTGTAATCCCACAGTTTCAGGAAAAGCCATCGTGTCTGGCCTTGAGGAAATGAGAAAGAAGGCCTGACATATGCTGAGCAGTATTTGCTAAGCGTTATACTAGCTGCTGTGGATGCCTTATTCACATTCTCACAAAGGCTGTCTCGGATAGGTAGGTGATATCTCTATATTAAAGATAAAGCATTATATTTCAGGGCTGGGAATGTAGCTTAGTGGTAGAGCACTTGCCAAGCATGTATGAGGGCCTGGCTTTAACCTTCAGCACCACAATTTTCTTTTTAAAAAAAAGAGAGAAATTAACTTTCAGGAAAGAATTACTCAGTCTGCACAAATATAGAGTCGTTACCTGGGCTAATCAGATTGTATTTGTCAAAAAGTTGAACAGAGAAACGTGAAGATGGTAAGAAGGTAGTCAAGTCAAAAGTAGAATAGGGCCAGCGAGACACCGAGGCAGATAAGGGCACTTGGTGCCAAGCCTGACAACCAGAGTTCAGTCCTCAGACCCTTACATCATGGAAGGAGAGAACTGATTCCTGAAAGTAGTCATCTGACCACACTGGGGCTATGGCATGTGCACACACCCACACATGCACACGTACACACAAAAACCACACACAATACATAAATATAAAAAACTTAAGCTGAAATGACATAGAAAAATGAAGAAACGGGTCTTTCAATACAGCAACCAGAAAACCAAACTGTGGCAAAAACCTGAGATAAGTCAACAGTTTGAGACACAGAGCTATCAAGCTTCTGGCCCCTGGGAATCAGGAGAGCACAGAGAGGAGCGAGAACTGAGATATCAGGACATGTCCCTGCAAGAAAGGGAGGCTGTCTGTGTTTATTGTTGTTGTTGTTGTTGTTGTTTTTATTTTAAAATATTTTATTAGCATTGCTTTATTTAAGAAATAACATGATTACATTGAAAAACTTCGTACAGGTTGGAGAATTTGGAAAGGGAGAAAATGGCAAACTCACATTTTAGCTACAGTAACAAATTTCACAGTATTGTTGAAGCTTGATAGTACAGTTTGGTCAGTACATAATATTAAAAAATAATAGAATTGCAAATTTACATTCTAACATATAATTACATATTTTTAGTTTGAGGAGTATGTAAGTGTATTTTAAGGAATTTGATATCATTTATGTTCTTGAAAAGATTACACAGACTAAACACAGAGAATGGATTAGAGGAGGGATGGTGCATTCAGAGGCTTCTCTGGCCTACTTGGACAGAGCCTAATGGTGATGGTAAAAAGGAGGAGAAAGGCTTCACAGTGGATTGAGTAGGTAAGGATGGGGGTCCGGGGTCACCGCACATTTCTCAGTGTGCTGCCATGCACAAGGTGACAGCACTAACAGAGGACCGACTTCTGGAAAGACATCGTGGCTTTACTCAGTATCTCCCCTCACTACACAGTAAATAATTGCGGGATTGGAGAGTCATCATAGCGTAGTCGATGAGCAATCAGTGCCAGGGAAATCAATCCTTTATGACGGGACAGACAGCATCATGCCCCTTCCCCAGCCAGCTGAGTAAAGACGGCAGCTCTGAAAACTCACATGCGCAGCCAAGGAAGTAGGGGAAAGCAAGAGAAGCAGCCTCTGTGAGCAGGTACACGTGGGCAATGATCATTCACCTGGACACTAATGCTGCCAGAGGGGTAGGATGGGGCCCGAGTAAACTTAGAGGCAATAAGGGATGGAGCAGAAGAAAAACGGCTTAGTCACCAACAAAGAAGATCAGACGCATTATTATGTGACAGAAGCTATAACAATCAAAATTATGAAAGGCTTTTGTTTTATGTTGTGTCTGAGGAAGCGCAGCCAGGGTAAGAGAAAAAAGAAGATGGAGAGAAAGAGTAGGCATATTAATATGGATATCATTACGCTGGATATAAATTTTAAAAGAACAGCACTAAATTATTTGAAGTGAAAGGAAAACTATGAGGAGAAGGGTTGAAAACGTGAAGAGAATAAGCCCGTGAGAGCGTAGAACCAAAGACAGGCTGAATTAATGTAAAGTGTAAACTCAATGGATGAGGAGTAAAGGCCAAGATAAATTACACGAGGTGAAAGCGGCTGCGGGAGCAGGGAGAGGAAAGACCAGAAACAAACAAACCAAAATCAGATGCAAAAGCCACGTGGAGCCATAGAAACAGGTGACAAAAATTAAAATGTTTTTAATCCTTTTATAAAAAAATCAAAACCCCACAGAACTGTAAGAGTCAAGGATCCGACATGAAGCAAGAGGCACGCAGCGTCGTTATGAAAACTAAATGTGTTTTCTGTTTAGTTGGGATGCTTTGTGAATCTGGAACCATTTTGACATGTGGAAATATTCATTTTGATGTGCTTAAAGTGTATTGATTATGGTAATTGTTTTTTCTGTGTTAGTTGCAGTCCATTGTGATTTCCTATGGGCTACTGTAATTGCTTTTTAACCTGCTCTGTTGCCTAATTTGGTTTGGGGTAGTCAAGGTGACCTTTGAGTGTGAGACTCAGTATAATTACCAGGAGGGAGAATCAAAGTCTGGTCTAAAAGAAATGGATAAAAGCAAGGCACTCGTGCACCCCAGAGAGTTGTGCCCAGCACCCTATGTGGAACGCAGAGGTATGAAGAAGTAGCGTCACTTTTGCCACTCACTGAGGACTGGCTTCCTGTTCCAGCAGGCATGGACTTTACAATCCTTCTGTAGCTTCCTACTCTCACCTACCTTAGAGGAAGAGGAAGCACCTCCGGGTCTGTGGTCTCTGCACTCCTTTGCCTTTCCACCCACTGCTCTGTTTTCCTTATGTGAAATTCTCAGAATTCCCATAGAATATTGTTTGTATTTGGGAGTCATCTATCAGTTTCACCTGTGAGCTGTCCTGTCGCACTGAGTTGCCACCTGAGTCTGTGACCATCTCTGCTATTTCTGTTTTGCAGGGTGAGTTGGCAATCAAATAAAAAACAATTTTGTTTGAAAACAGTCCCAGTGTACCTCGCATTGAGGTCATCTATAGTGTGTTTCTCTTGCCATTCTGTCCATTATATCAAATGTTAGTGAATGTCCTATCAACAGCTACCGTTTATTGAGCTCTTACTATCAAGGAAACAATGATATGAGTCAAGTACTATACTTGGAAATCCTAAAAACAGCCACATGAGGAAACTACCATCTTGATCCCCGTTTATAAAGGAAATGAAGGCTTGAGAAGGGAGAGAAGGTCACCAATGGCAGCTCACTGCTTCTTCCCTGGGAGCAGAGTTACACTTCCTTGACCAAAAACTGTAACACTGTACTATCAAACCTAACCCCTGTAACCAAGCATTAGATATTTGAAGTCACTGTCTCAACCCACAGTGACACTTTAAAACATCACCTGGCATTCTTTTTCATGACCCAACATGACCAGTTTCATAGGCGAAATGACATCATTGCAAATAGGTCCTCTAATTCTGAGTGTTTTACATGCTCATGTCTTCATAAAATATTTCAGATAGAATTCAAGGCTCCTGGGGGCTGGAGAGATGGCTTAGCGGTTAAGAGTACTGACTGCTCTTGCAGAGGGCCCGGGTTCCATTCCCAGCACCCACATGGCAGCTACGAACCTTCCTTAACTCCGGTTCCAGGGGAATTCGACATCCTCCTCTGACCTCCACGGCATTGCACGACATGGGTGCAGTCACATACATGCAGGCAATACACTCATACACATAAAATAAAATAATAATAAAATATTTTTTTAATTCAAGTCTCCTTTGTTCCTTTTCTCAAGCCATTTTCCTTCCCTCTCTAAAAGCAGCTACAACAATGAATTTAGAGTGGTGTTTGGGATATATTTTATTTGTTTATTTTATTTATTTCATTGTTATTATCATCATCATTATTATCTTTTTTTCAGTCCTGGGGATTGAACCCAGGGCCTTACACATAGTAGGCAAGTGCCTTACCACTGACCTACAACCTGGATCTTTTACTGTTTTCATACCTAATCATTGCAAATCTGTGCATCTGTAAAAACTATGTAGTATTTGAACTTGTACTTTTACAATTTATGTAAATGTCAGTGTGCTCTTCACATACTCTGAGTTTGCTTTACTTCATTCCACATTTTTGAGACCTATCTACTTAGAGATTTTCTTCATTTAAGTTCACTGTGGTATATGAATTGTCCTCTGATTAAAATTTACTTGGAGATGAAGACACATATTGCAGAAAGATTGCCTTGAATTGTTCTTTGTGAAAACCTCTCACCGGAAGAGCTGTCTGCCATCTCTAATTTGAAGAATGGGCGAGGTGTCTTTCAAGTGTGAGCTACAGCTCTGAGGTAAAAGCATCTGGTCTAGGCTGCAGTAATCTGTGCTGACTGGGTGAGGGATGAGGAGTGGCTTTAAAACACAATTATGCGTCGAGCATGTGCTCTTGAAGATGCCATGGCTCCCTCCCGGCAAGATCCTGTCATGCTGGTGTTGATGGCTGTATCCCTCTGCGATGGAAGAAACAGTACCAGAGCAGACAAACATCTCTTCAGTGTTTGTCTGATACACAGATAAAGACTTGGGTCTCAGTGTTCCCTCTGTAGTTGATGAACATTTGTTGAACACCAACAGTGAACTAGACATAGGAAATGCAGCTGCTTGCAATATCATTTCCATCTAAGAAGGAGCCTTGCTGAGTTTTTCTGTCTGTTTTTTATTAAAGGTCCACACACGTTCCTGTTGGGGAAGATCAAGTCCAGCACATGGAACTAGTTCAAGATCTAGCTCGGGGTTTCAACAAAAAGTATGGGGAGTTCTTTCCATTGCCCAAGTCCATCCTAAGTAAGTAACAAACATGATTATAAAATCTGGCCATATTTTAAAGAGAAGGCTAGATAATAGACAGAGGCTTGGAACTTCATTGGGAAGAAACTTGGCCTTCCCAAGGACAGACTTCAGGATTTGTAACTGAAATCCTTGTTGTTTGGGGTCATGTGGGACTAATGGATAGTATTGGGTTTTAGAAAAGATGAATGTTTGTGAAATATGGGAGAAACTGAAAAATCATAGTTTTAAGTTCTGAAATATACAATTCAATGGATTATATGTAGAAAATAACATTTTCTTTGGTAGAGCAAATATCTTCCCATTTTACACATAAGCAGATTAAGATACAGCAAGGTTCACAGTATGCCTAAGTCATGTGATAGCTGATCACAGCGCTGGGTCCTTTCAGTTCTTTTGACCCCAAAGCCATGCACCTTGCCTTTCTAAACATTCACAGTGAAACATAAGTCAGAAGAATGAGAACTTTGGAATCATGATTCAGACAAAACAAGAGAGAACTGATCTTTATACTCTGTTTTCAGAAATGAACAGGAGAGATGGGATATACAGTCCAACTGTCATGTCAGCCTCAGCCTCTGACTCTATGCTAGGGCATCCCATACATTGACATCTACCGTATTTCATAGCAATTAGTAAGATTTTAACGTTTGACTTATTTTTTATATTTCAACTTTACCCCCTTCTCCAGTAACAAGGCAGTTATTAGTAACACCCATTTATTAAGCAAAGCTTAACATCTTGTTTCTCTCTGATAAACAAATCACTTGTCCATGTGTGTATGTTGTGTAAATGTGTGTGTATATAAATACACTTTTGTATCATTATGGAGAGATTGCCACAGATTGTTAAGATTGGTTGAGAAGCAGGAAAGGGATGGTGTAGGCAGGGAGTGATTATTAATGGAGAAGAGCAGAGAAGAGAGGAAGAAGAAAGAAATTCACTTTTTATAAAAGTGTACACCAACACACACAAGTTAGCTGGGTTTGGTGGTACTCACAAGCCTATAATACCAGTAGTCACAAGGTGGAGACAGAAGGAACAAGAAAGAGTTCAAGGTCAGCCTTAGCTATGTAGGCAAGTTTGAGGACAGCTTGTGCTACATGAGAACCTGTCACAAAAAGAGAGAAGGGGGGACAGAGGGAGGGAGTGGGGAGGGAGGGAAGGAGGGAGGGAGGGTAGGAGAGAGAGAAAAGGGGGGAAGGAGGGGAGGAA